>NC_089850.1:43016547-43316547 GCF_036373705.1 Amia ocellicauda | reverse complement strand
GGCTGTGACATGTCTTAAGTATCTTTAATGTCATAAATACATTTCGACAAATAAGACAATTTCAGACACATTACTGGCAATTGTCATGCAACAAAAAAGGCAATTAGTTGGTGAAACCATTCAAGAAAATGTCTAATCCTATCATGGGATTGGGAAATGTGCCACATGAATTGTTTTGATTAAATTCTCCACAAAATAAAACTGTTGCTGAAAGATATCCGTGTTAGGGATATTCTGAACTACATATTTTTATGTTTGTGTCTTCTCCATTTTAGGTGCTCAAAGATAAACTGTTTCTTGAATGTTAAAAATAGCTGGTTTCCCTCTAACAGGTTAATCTTTTCCAGGGAAAATACATGAAAGTACATTGTTTTTTTTAACTTTAGCCATGGAGGTCTGATCCTAAAGATCAGATAATAAGTAAAACAGTTCAACACTATTTACACAGTGAGCAGTAAATGATTAATTTTGAAATAATCTAGCATTACCACTTAAAGGGTTAAAGGAGCAAGCACTTCTGTTGTTTGGTTGTAATTTGACACGAGCATTGCAAGAGCCTGTAACTACTAAACAAAACTACAGAGAAAACACACATTCACTATGAATAAAATCTCCCATACCAGAGTAATACTCAACAGAAAACATTATGCTTACGTTTATGGGTATGAATGATTAATAACGTTTGATATCATTAGTGAAATTATCGTTTCTGATCTATACTAACTGTATCAGTCTTTCAGTTAAATCACCTTTGACCACTAATGTGCTTTTCTGCCCCTCTGCATGAGCACCTAGTGCCATTTACAGGGCAAACATTAAAAGTCACAGCGACTGCAGTGCTGTATGCTTCAGCGGTGCCATGGTAACACAGAAGAAGGTGAGTCGGGTTTAAGGCAGGCAGCAGATGAAATGTGAATCCGGCTGTAGAGAAGCCAGTCAATGTCAACAGGTTCTAGTGTCTAAATTTGCAGCATCAGCTGTGTATAAATGCACATTGTTACATTGCAACACTTGACATGAAGCAATCAGACCTTGGCTATCAAACAGCATAGCTATTATCAATAGGATACTGATCTGTGAAGTACTTTACCTCACCCTGCTGAAAACTGATTATTTGAAGACTACAGCAAACAGAAATAAACAGAGAGGAAGAACTCCAAAGCACTGTGCTATAAATACAAACATGTTAGTGAATGTTAAATGAAGGGTAGAGATTGTTATTCTTTTTCTGATGATAAAACTTCCTTGAAATGCAATCAAAATAGAAACTAGAACAAAATTGATTGGCTACATTCAGATCTGCAAGGTTGGTATGTGGACTACTCTCATGCAGCTACAATACAATGCTGTGATTTTAAAAGTTGAAAAAACACAGCTTGAGTTTTAGTATAAACTGTTGTGCTCCCGATACTACTTGAATCAAATGATTGTAATGTTTTGTTTTGCCATGAATGCATTGTACCTGTATGATCAAAACAAGTTAGACAGTAAGCAAATGCAGTATCTACAGGGATATGATGTTCCATAGCTGAGTGAGGTCATGATTACAGGTATGTGAACTTTCATTCAAATATATAATATGCAAAACAGTACAATACATCATAGTATTACTATTTCTATATTTCATTATAATCTCACTTCTCAACATTATGGGTCTTTCAGTGGTAAGGAAATGTTGAGAGGAGAATAGGATAATAGGATTCCTCCATTTAAACAAAATTATACAATAAATATGTTTCAGTTTGGTTTTAATTAGCATGTTAAGACATGACTACTTTAATATCAACTCCCTCAGCCTCCGAAGGAAATATACTATATTCTATATACTACATTCTTCTGCATAATCTCTTTCTAATAAAATAGTTTTTAGACATCAATGTAATGATCGTAATAATAAAAGACGGCCTTCTGGAAAATAATTTCCGCCTCTGACTGTGTGAAGGACAAAACTGCCAATTCCGACAGAGGTAAGCCATTCCTTTTGCCCTGCTGTACTCAATATATTAAGCTGTTCTGCAGTTGCCATGTAAACAAGAAAAACACAAGATCAGCGCTCAAACACCTTTGACACCCGAATGGAAATAAGTCTTTTTGGAGGCTTACAGAAAACGCAGGGGGTGAAGAAAGGCCCTTTGGCTTCATCCTTCTCCCCAGTCAAGTATGATCAATTCAAATGTCCTGCCACCGCTGCTACAGGCACAGGACTGGGAAGAATCACTGAACACCCAGTCAATTGTTCAAATAATTAATACTGACAGATCAAAATGAGTTTGATACTAACACTAATTTCAGCATGTATTGTGCACAATGGTAATTAAACTAAGATTGTTGGGATTACCAAAAAACCTACATATTTCTTCATAGTAATTTTGAAGTGTGCTTTCCCTCTTCCTTGGCATATCATACTCATAACATACTCAGACTAATAAGGAAGTGTCAAAAGGTGTTTTCCAGAATTCTCAGATCTCATTGTTTTTCATTCAGATCAAATATAGCCATTGTAGTTCCTGCTGTTCCCCAGGTAACAAATCACATACAACCATAATAATCAATACTATTTACTGTATAAATTGAGTCAAGCTGACCAGATTTGATCATATATGTATGTGGCAGATTATGTGCTTTCTTACGTATCTTGCCTTGACAGAATTGGAGAATGCCAAACTGACTTTCAGGCATGCTGATACAGGATTTATTTATGCATTTATTTCATACACACACTGTGCCAACAACACACAACAGTATATATTACATTGACAGACAAAGATTATGTCCCTTGCAAATTAGGTGGCTCGTTTGGGATGTTAACAAGAAACTGCAGCCAGAAAGCAATGTACTGGAAACATCACTTGCTGGGCAGCATCAGCAAAGTAGAAGTACTGTTTATAAGAAAGACAAGTGCAAAATAACTCATAGCAAAAGCAGTTCTATAGATTGCTTTAGAGAAAAATAGGAAGTATTTATTCCACAGTCTATGTCCAGAGGATATTGGCCAATAATAATGCCATTGAGCACTGCATGTAATTGACCAGCAGCAAAAGGTAAATTGTACAGTTAGTACATTTCAGCACATGTAAATTGTTCCCATGAAGCATGTATAAATGTATGCACATATCTAGAGAATGTCACAGGTATACAAAGCTATATCATTAATTTTGGAATATGTACTTTATTTCAATGTTTCTGGCGGGCGGTGTTTGGTAAGAACACCGCCCACACTCCCAAGGTTGTCTGGAACGTTTTTAATTTCTCTGTGAACACATAGCTTTGTATCCAATGATTGGGCATAGCCTACTCTACCGTAACTGACCTGCTCTCTTTAAACTGTAATAGTGCTGTAAGGAAACAGGACATACTGTTTAACATATTTACAGGAAATATAATTTTTCCAAGGAAAAGAGTTATATACATGGAAAAAAAAACAAGGGAACATAAAAGAAATAAGCACTTTTTTCATAAATCTCGGATAATGAAACATTGCATGTAGTCTCAAACTTCATTGCTCTGATTCCCTCCATTAGATTATAATGATCTACTTTTAGAATCACAGCAGTGCTCTTCTTTATCCAAAGAACAGTTCCAGCAAGGAGAGCATGCAATTACACACTCCCTTCACAACCCGCCCCCCAGATAGATATCACCCTGACAGTGCTGTCGCTGTGTCACGTCTGATTCGGACAATGCATTAAAAGTCAAAGACTTGCAATTGATGAGATATCGAAACAAAAACAAACCAAAGCAAATTGACTTGCCAAAGATCAATTGGATTTACGCCACATAAAACAGACAGGCTAAGTAAAGATGTAAGATTAAAACACATTTTAAATAAATTGCCTAGACAGAAAAAAAATTGTGTGTGCGTGTGCATGTTACAAATACCAATCTAGCAATGAAACTAAATACATTTACCTGCATAAATGGCAGCTGTTTTGTAAAAAAAAAAAGCACACCTAGAAGGGATGAGTAATATAAATGTCAAGTATTAACAATGGTTAATTGTTTCCCTTTTAATTGTGTTCTTTCCTATATGGTACAATTTAGGTCACATTGCAAATGGATTCTAATTGTTCAGTAACAATCTGCTTTCAAATTTATGCACAGCAATTTTTAACAATGGTACATTACCCATTTTCAAGAGGTCTGAATAGATCATTACTGCCACTACAGCTCCCTAAATGGTTGGATGATATTTCTTATATTCTCTGACAAGACTTTTTTAAACTGAGGGATACATTACATTTACACCTTAGTCGTTATTTTTCTCATTGTAGAGTACATTTTCAAGTTTTGTATTCCATTCTAAACAATATTACTTATTAAGCATTAGTTTTTCAACACAGAAGGCTCTCTTGTGTTATAATTGAACATGCTGCAAATAAAGTATCCCAGGCTGAAAGTAATAATATTAAAGGGTATACCCCTCCTGCCATCTCAGCACACAGACACGCAGCCAGTCTAAATCGTACAAAAGTGTGTGGCCCAGCTCAGCTCAGGGATACAAAGCAACCCAGCCATCAACTCCATTTCCATTCACATGGAAGGGGGAGATCACCTTTGGCATGAAAGGAGCATTTGGTTGTAATGATACCCGGGAGCCATTGCCAGCAAAACGGGCACAAAAAGATGCACAGACAAAGCATGCAGCTCACTCACACATCTTGGGGACACAATGGCCAGCAGAAACGCCATCAAAGGGGGCCTTGGAAAGGGCTTCCAGCACTGGTGCTACACTAAAAGGGACACAGAGCTTGGATGGCAAAGCCTTCTTACTCTATTTGAGAACTGGGAAGACAGGTGGGCTCCAGGCAATTCATCATTAATATGGATATGACAAGCAAGAATGGCCACCAAATAGGGTTCATAAGCTTCTCAAGAACATCAAAATCCTAAATGATAGAACATCTATGAACAAGACATATGTGCTCCAAAGAATCTTGCGACCTGTTGGTTCTAGCTCTTTTGGACACGATTGTTTTATTGTTTATATGACATGACAATTTAAAAGAAGTACTGTTAATTCCATAGCTTCACTTCTAGGCTAATTTATATACAGCACTTTATTTAATATAACATCATCACTGCTTGGCCTATCGACAAATGGGTTTTCCAGAGCCCAAAACATTTTTTTTAAGTTTGAGCTGGGATGTCATCCTCAAACAAGGTGACATGCTTAGTGGTCCATACATTTTACCATTAGACAAACAACATTTGTTTTCATTAATGATTTACTGAAAGCTAACTTTTGACAAGAGAGACACATTTTAGTTTTGTCTTATAATACATATTTATTTTAAAACCAGCAAACTTTAAATTGCCACTTCATTTGTTTTTCTGTAGTTCACACAAAGCATTTTCTCATTGCTCTAGGAATACAAGAAACACCCTGTTCTAAGCTATAAAGAACTCTGTTTGCATGTTTCAGGGGACAGGGATACAAAGCAACACACATCCTGTAGGGCTTTCCTCATTTGTTGTGGGTCATAAAATTCAAGGTTTTCCAGCTTTGCAAAGGAAACGATTATACCTTCTTTCCAAAAGAGGTGAAAAATAAATGTGAAAATTCTAAATAATCAGGCTAAATAAACATGATTAATAATCCAAAGCAAAGTGGTAAAAATCTAATCTTATGTAACTGTTTAAACTACATCAAAATTGTAACACTGTAAACATATTGATGTTTTTTTTAAGCATATCACCCACTGCTGATGTATATAATCATGTTTGGAAATTTGAGTTTGACATCTTGTTCCTTATAGGAGCTATAATTTTAATGGTAGGTGTATTTTAACAGAATTACAACAAAAAAATCCAGAAAAACGCATTTCAAAAAGGTTATAAATTGATTTGCATGTTAATGAGGGAAATAAGTATTTGATCCCCTATCAATCAGCAAGATTTCTGGCTCCCAGGTGTCTTTTATACAGGTAACGAGCTGAGATTAGGAGCACTCTAGTGCTCCTAATCTCAGCTCATTACCTGTATAAAAGACACCTGTCCACAGAAGCAATCAGATTCCAAACTCTCCACCATGGCCATGACCAAAGAGCTGTCCAAGGATGTCAGGGACAAGATTGTAGACCTACACAAGGCTGGAATGGGCTACAAGACCATCGCCAAGCAGCTTGGTGAGAAGGTGACAACAGTTGGTGCGATTATTCGCAAATGGAAGAAACACAAAGTAACTGTCAGTCTCCCTCGGTCTGGGGCTCCATGCAAGATCTCACCTCGTGGAGTTTCAATGATCATGAGAACGGTGAGGAATCAGCCCAGAACTACACGGGAGGATCTTGTTAATGATCTCAAGGCAGCTGGGACCATAGTCACCAAGAAAACAATTGGTAACACACTACGCCGTGAAGGACTGAAATCCTGCAGTGCCCGCAAGGTCCCCCTGTTCAAGAAAGCACATGTACAGGCCCGTCTGAAGTTTGCCAATGAACATCTGAATGATTCAGAGGAGAACTGGTTGAAAGTTGTGGTCAGATGAGACCAAAATCGAGCTCTTTGGCATCAACTTAACTCGCCGTGTTTGGAGGAGGAGGAATGACCCCAAGAACACCATCCCCACCGTCAAACATGGAGGTGGAAACATTATGCTTTGGGGGTGTTTTTCTGCTAAGGGGACAGGACAACTGCACCGCATCAAAGGGACAATGGATGGGGCCATGTACCATCAAATCTTGGGTGAGAACCTCCTTCCCTCAGCCAGGGCATTGAAAATGGGTCATGGATGGGTATCCAGCATGACAATGACCCAAAACACACAGCCAAGGCAACAAAGGAGTGGCTCAAGAAGAATCACATTAAGGTCCTGGAGTGGCCTAGCCAGTCTCCAGACCTTAATCCCATAGAAAATCTGTGGAGGGAGCTGAAGGTTCGAGTTGCCAAACGTCGGCCTCGAAACCTTAATGACTTGGAGAGGATCTGCAAAGAGGAGTGGGACAAAATCCCTCCTGAGATGTGTGCAAACCTGGTGGCCAACTACAAGAAACGTCTGACCTCTGTAATTGCCAACAAGGGTTTTGCCACCAAGTACTAAGTCGAAGGGGTCAAATACTTATTTCCCTCATTAACATGCAAATCAATCAACTTTTTTGAAATGCGTTTTTCTGGATTTTTGTGTTGTTATTCTGTCTCTCACTGTCTCTCACACCTACCATTAAAATTATCAGCAGGGGGTCAAATACTTTTTTCCCTCACTGTATGTATGTATGTATGTACAGTGAGGGAAAAAAGTATTTGATCCCCTGCTGATTTTGTACGTTTGCCCACTGACAAAGAAGTGATCAGTCTATAATTTTAATGGTGGGTGTATTTTAACAGTGAGAGACAGAATAACAACAAAAAAATCCAGAAAAACGCATTTCAAAAAAGTTATACATTGATTTGCATGTTAATGAGGGAAATAAGTATTTGACCCCTTCGACTTAGTACTTGGTGACAAAACCCTTGTTGGCAATCAGAGGTCAGACATTTCTTGTAGTTGGCCACCAGGTTTGCACACATCTCAGGAGGGATTTTGTCCCACTCCTCTGTGCAGATCCTCTCCAAGTCATTAAGGTTTCGAGGCTGACGTTTGGCAACTCGAACCTTCAGCTCCCTCCACAGATTTTCTATGGGATTAAGGTCTGGAGACTGGCTAGGCCACGCCAGGACCTTAATGTGCTTCTTCTTGAGCCACTCCTTTGTTGCCTTGGCTGTGTGTTTTGGGTCATTGTCATGCTGGAATACCCATCCACGACCCATTTTCAATGCCCTGGCTGAGGGAAGGAGGTTCTCACCCAAGATTTGACGGTACATGGCCCCGTTCATCGTCCCTTTGATGCAGTGCAGTTGTCCTGTCCCCTTAGCAGAAAAACACCCCCAAAGCATAATGTTTCCACCTCCATGTTTGACGGTGGGGATGGTGTTCTTGGAGTCATTCCTCCTCCTCCAAACACAGCAAGTTGAGTTGATGCCAAAGAGCTCCTCTGAATCATTCAGATGTTCACTGGCAAACTTCAGACGGGCCTGTACATGTGCTTTCTTGAGCAGGGGAACCTTGCGGGCGCTGCAGGATTTCAGTCCTTCACGGCGTATTGTGTTACCAATTGTTTTCTTGGTGACTATGGTCCCAGCTGCCTTGAGATCATTAACAAGATCCTCCCGTGTAGTTCTGGGCTGATTCCTCACCGTTCTCATGATCATTGAAACTCCACGAGGTGAGATCTTGCATGGAGCCCCAGACCGAGGGAGACTGACAGTTATTTTGTGTTTCTTCCATTTGCGAATAATCGCACCAGCTGTTGTCACCTTCTCACCAAGCTGCTTGGCGATGGTCTTGTAGCCCATTCCAGCCTTGTGTAGGTCTACAATCTTGTCCCTGACATCCTTGGACAGCTCTTTGGTCATGGCCATGGTGGAGAGTTTGGAATCTGATTGATTGATTGCTTCTGTGGACAGGTGTCTTTTATACAGGTAACGAGCTGAGATTAGGAGCACTCCCTTTAAGAGAGTGCTCCTAATCTCAGCTCATTACCTGTATAAAAGACACCTGGGAGCCAGAAATCTTGCTGATTGATAGGGGAACAAATACTTATTTCACTTATTAACATGCAAATCAATTTATAACTTTTTTGAAATGCGTTTTTCTGGATTTTTTTGCTGTTATTCTGTCTCTCACTGTTAAAATACACCTACCATTAAAATTATAGACTGATCATTTCTTTGTTAGTGGGCAAACGTACAAAATCAGCAGGGGATCAAATACTTTTTTCCCTCACTGTATGTATGTATTTAATGTAATGAGAAAGTAGTCAAGATCCTCACCCATAGAAGTCACCAAAAGATAACTGGCAAAATAAGTAATTAAATGGTCAATAAGACACACAGCATGAAACTAGAAAGACAGAGCTAAACAACAAATGGTGAGCAACATGAATTACAACATTGCCTTAAAGGTCAACCCACCAGAAATGACAGAAATAACTTAAAAGTGTGCTTCTCTTTTAGCTTTGTTCCTTGTCTCTGGTGTCTCTTCATAGGGACAAACAACTGCTTTGGATAAGTCTTCCTGTTTAGCTTTTAATTTAAAATGGCTGTCAGTCATCTGAGCTTAACATGTTTAATTTATTTAGCATTTGTATTTGTGAATGGACAATCACAAATTTTACTTCAACAGTTTTCAGTCTGGAGAATTTGTGGGATCTCATTTATGATTTAGTGCATGATGTCAACCTTAGTGGTGCCCCTGCCATAAAAGGCACTCGCCCATACTGAGCATACCTTACCATCAGTAACCCCTGGCAACAGGTGTAGCATAACTGTCACTCCCACCGAGAGGAGAAGCCAAAAAGCAGGAGGAGGCTGGGGTGACAGACGCAAAGTTTAAATATCGCTTTGCTGACATTCATTAGATGTTATTTTAAATTAATTATCAAATGGAATCTCAAGTTGGCTATGTGGTGATGCCTCTAGTTAGCTAATCTAATATGTTGTGATTGTGTTTGACAGTCCCTGATAATATTGTTATAACTTGGCTCCATTTGTGTAATATTATTTTGAGAAGGAAAATGCCATTCCTTTGTATACCATACTCGTAGGTAATATAGTCATTTATATTGTCTTATTTTCTTATAAGGTAATTCATTTGCTCAACTTGTGACTGGCACTGACAATAATTGATTGAATTGTTTAACGTTGGACATTTGAGTGCCTACATACATATACCTTGCATACTGTGTCCTGTTGCATGACAAGTCACTTTTTTGACTAGGTGTGTTAAATATGCTTATTCATGTGGCATAAGACGAAATGTGGCTTCCACCATTTCTTAGAACAGCCAAACAAAGAACTATAGGTCACATTTCTAACAGGAAAAAAACAACCACCAAACAATCCAATTGTTGCACAAAGGAACATTAGTGACCTCTTTCTAAAAATATATGTATTTATTTATTTGTTTGTTTCTTTGTTTCTTTGTTTATCATCACCATCATCAGCCCAAATCAATCTACTGCTGGATGAAGGCCTCCCCACGATGTTTTCAACTGATTCAACCTATAGCTTCCCTTTTCCATGTCACACCTGCAAAGTTTATTACTTGCTCTTCCCATTTTTTATGTTGTCATCTTCTAGGTCTATATCCATCTATTGGGATCCATTGAAAATGCTTCCTTTGTTCATCTTGACCTGTTTTTGCAATATGGCTGGCCCATCACTCTTTCAATGATGTCTCAAATTTTGGTTTGTTCTCGGATCCATTTATTTATCTCCACTTGTTATTCCAAGCATACATCTTTCCATGTTTGTCTGTAATTAATTTCTAAATAATTTGATAGCTATAAATAGCCACATATACACTACCGTTCAAAAGTTTGGGGTCACTTTGAAATATATATATATATATATACACATTCTCAAACACTGTGTTGCTATTCAGAGCAACAATATACAGGCAAGGTATTCACAAGATCGCAAGATAAAATGTCACATATAGGTAGCAGTCTGTTTCATAGAGATAAAAAGTGACTGCCAGTTTTAGCAAAAATGATCAGAATGTTGTACATCAAAATCTTATTAAGCTTGGGTTTAGGCTTCAGGAAAATATATTCATACATTTTTTAGACTTTTCAGTATGCGACTTGAACGCATCCCTCTTCCATTTGCACAGAATAGGAGGCCTGTTGTGAAGATGCTTTTTAAAATGTATTTTATGCAGATCATGTTTGGAAATGTGACTAAACTCTTAGGAGCAATATTAATTAAATGGTAACTTTCATGTTATTTTACATCATTTGGCACTATGCCATTCTATTTCTAATGAACACTGGAATACATTTCTCAGGCATGTCCTTCATCAATACCTGTCCTTCATGCCACATCTGCAATACACCAATCAAACAAAGCAGAACTGTCCTAGGGAATAGGGAAAGGATAATCCCACTCCCTACTGTTTCAACTTTAACAGTTTATTAGTTAGTTCTTTGAAATCTACTTCGATACCTTTAATTGAATAGACACAGAGTATCTACATTACAGTACTGAAAAACTGGGACTGAACTTCATGGATGTAACTGAGGGTTGAGTGGCAATGGATAAAGTACACAACACAACACATCCCCCCTCCCCTCTTCTAGAAGTACAGTTTTGAATTGGCTCACTAAACATCCTCTGAAAGTAATGTCTACGCCAATGGTTTGCTATCAAAATATAAAGTAATTAGCTATGTCACATGATTCTACTCCAGGCAAAACAGCATTTCATTTGGTTTGTTAATAGATAAGTGTACAGCCTTCAGATTCAGCAAGGCCATGGAAGTGTATACAGAGACGGAGTTTATAAGCTTTGCTGTAGTGTACGACACCCATTACAGAGAAGCATGCCTAAACACTTGATTTCCTTTTATGATAGTGTCAGTTCAATTCAGTAGTGATTTTATCTTCCCACCGATGTGACAAAATAATATTGTAATGCTCATTACTTCATTTAATCAGGTAATTATTTATGTACATGTTTCCTTATTTGTGTGGTGAGAGTCTTGCTAGCAAGCAGGGACACACAGAAGAAACCTACACACAGTATGTTACATTATGCACAGACACAGAGAAAATGTAGTGGCCAAATGAATGCTCTACAAATACATTAATGCACAGGAAAAGGAATGCAAAAAAATACAGTGGTCTCCAGTCCTGGTCCCAGAAAGCCCAAATCCATCAGGATTAATAGGTATTCGGTGAAGGATGATGTTGATCTCTTCAATTATGTAATTGAGAAGTGGGCTGGAATGAAGAATCTATAGCTATCTATAATTCCAGGGTTGGAAACCCTTGTAATAACTCCACACATAAAAGAGGTTCTTTACTATAATCCTTTAAAGCAAGAGTGTCAAATTGCCCCCATCTAACATTTCCACAAATACAATCTCAGCTGACTGATATGGATACATAATGTGAGAAACAAAGCTTACTGCATTGTTCCATTAGATACATTTGTTCAAGCCATTGTTCACAGTCTAACATATCCCATTATGGCATTGAGAGCGACATATCTTTTGGGTTGCATAACAAATTATTTTGGCACAGGCAACTAATTATCTCTGCCACATTATTTATTTAACTTACCCTCCTGCATTGTCAGATGAAATAGTTTTTCTTTTTCTTAAACAGAAAGAGACAAAGACCAAACCTTGTTCTGAATTCTGGAGTATGAATGCCATTTAAAAGTTAACGGCGTTACGTCCTACGGTTCAGAATGAAATCCCTCTGTGTTAAGCAATATTGGTGGTATTTAAGACTTCAATTGAAGGAATGCCCTTGACATTGTAAAGTCCTGATAATTGCTACCAAATATGTGTTAGTAATGTTATGGATGTTTCCTGTAATGCTGTTAATTTCCCTAAGGCTCCATTTTGCATATGACTGCAGCTGAGTGAGGCTCACATTGTTCTTCCTATATGATCCAGCAATAGTTTTGATAGTTGCTACAACTGAGTAACATACAGTTCAGACAAAGGTGTCTCATTATGTTGCTAATCAGACATTACATGAATATTTTACAGTACTGTGACAGATACAGCCATTCTGGGACATCCGATTTCTGGGAAACTGATTGCTGAATACTGGAAGAGTGAAAAAACAATGATATCCTTTTAATGATACTTTGGTAGACATGTATTTAATTACCCTTCCCAGCCTTCCTCCTGCCTTCGCCTACACTTTGCTCCCTGTTTTATGGTCACCTGAACAGTATTTCAGTAAACTCACACAATGTGCATTGTTTATTAGCCAAACTGATTATCTGAGCTTCGTTCTCATAGATGAATTGAAAGTTTAGTTCAATGCTAAATTCAACTCAACATTCTCATCTAATCTGTGGCATTTGCTAAAACTAAATCATGTATACCTGTAATAAGTGCAGTCTCCAGAACAAAAAAACAGCTATGAATGCAAACAAGGCTGACATTTACACTGAGTCTGACCCTGGAGAGGTTAAAAAAAGCAGTCAGCTGGTTATGATTTTATACCCAAAATGTATTCCTTTTCCAGGGAAACATACAAATTGTAAGTGCCCTGGGAAACAGGCAAACTGGAATAAGTTCAGCAAAAGAAATTTTGACTATAAAACATACCTGGGTAATTTTGATTTAAAAAAAAAAGTTTTAAAATATGTAAATAACGTGAACTGTAAGGACTCTTATTCCCTTTTTTGTTCATTTTCTTTGTTGCACAGAACAAACTGGCTTAATTTTCCTTATTATTATTATTATTAATAGTAGTATACTATTACTGCCCATCCACCTCTTCTTAAACTAGTCAGATCTCTATTTACATAACTTTGCAAAAGTTGAAGAAGTTGAATGCTCTCTAGGGAGGTGTGCATTGAGAGCAGTGTAGTTCACGTGTATGCTGTGAAGGAGATGATGTCCTTGTCCTCCCTGCCCCATCTCTTAAATTGTATTGCTTTCATTTGTTTTCGTTTCACTGGTTGTATACATCATTTTAAATATGCTTCTGCGGACTTATTACGATCTTGAAGTGAAGGTTGGCAGATGATATGCAGCCATGCGAACTTCAAGTGTTGCTCGACTGAGCTTGGAGAAACGCCGACTGTTTATATCGATCTTTGCAGAGGTATGGGGAGAAGTCTGTTTAAAAGAAAGTGCTTCAATTCAACTCTTGCCCTTTTCTGTTCTGTTCTACATGCACTGCAAAATTATAAGAACCCGGTAAGTAGCAGTATGTGGATTTTACACTGGGGTTGAGCTAGTTGGACTACTTGCAGGAATTATGATGGTAACTCTACGTCTGATTGTA
This sequence comes from Amia ocellicauda, assembly GCF_036373705.1. Classification (NCBI taxonomy): domain Eukaryota; kingdom Metazoa; phylum Chordata; class Actinopteri; order Amiiformes; family Amiidae; genus Amia; species Amia ocellicauda. Next base: position 43,302,754 of record NC_089850.1, on the reverse strand, counting down.
AGCCTCTCAATGGTCAGAACAGTCAGAGACATATACTTCTATCATGGGCACTAACATACATGATTGTATACTACTGCTACAAACCTCTATCATGTGTGCACAATAATCCTAAAGTCAATTTGAATGCTTAACTTAATCTACACACTACAACTGATACTAAGCTACATACTACCAAATATATGAATACAGACCCAATAATAATTTAAGCAAAAACTACTGCAAATACAGATATCTTCAGATATTTAATTTCTAGTTTAGATTTTTTCAACATTGTATGTAAAAACAACAACAACACTGGTTTAAACTCTTGTACAACGGGTAAATAATTAACTCTTACTGCTGTGCAAATTAATTCTTTGAATAGCACCCTGTGGTTCATTGAATGGTCAATTAATTATGCAGTCCATAGTGAAAAGGGAAATACACAGCAAAGTTCTTAAAAGGGGTCAGGTTAGACCAAACCAAAACATTGCTGTGGAAGTTATAGGCAAGTATTTGTGATCCACTGCTTTCCTTTTTAATCACAAATGGTCCTTTAAGCAGCAAGTTGAGCTGAAAACAATAGTACACAGCATGCTCAGAAACAACTCAAGCTGAATCAAAGGTGGTGAGAACTAATCCATAAGCATCTACATTTCACTTCACTCCCAGTTAAATCCTTCTAACGCATGTAGCATACAAACAGGCTAATGCTTTCAAGAGCTCAGTTTAATTGTTGAGAGGCAGTAGGAATGCTAGGCTCTTGTCAGGTCATAAATTCAGTTTCAGATTAATTATAGGTGCATGAAATCTTACTTTAGGAAGGTCAAAGGCATATAGACTGAAATTGAGGTTGTGTGAGAGCATTCTAATTTGAATATAATTAGGGGTAGGTTTTATGCACAGTATTTAAAAGAAAGCAATTTACACCGTAATTAATAACACCACAGTTTTCAATGGCACATTCTGTGATTGAGAAACCTGACTTTATGGACTTAATTTATATATTTTACATGCAATAGCATTATTAACATATAACTCTTCTCCACCTTCTCCTCCCTCTTCGCCCCACCTCCCTCTCTTGTCTCTCACTGTAGATGATTTTGCCTCCTTCTTCTCCTCCAATAGTCCCCCCTCCTCTCCCATCCAGCCCAAGTCTCCCTCCGATCAAGCTTCCTTTTCTTCATTCTCACCTCTCTCAGACTTTCCTCTCTCCTCCTAGGTCACAAACCCACAATGTGTGCCCTGGACCCTCTCCCCACTTGCCTCCTCCAAGCAACTGCTCCTGATCTACTCCCCTTCATCTCCTCCTCCTCCCCTCTCTGACTGTTTCCCCTCTGCATTTAAACAAGCCAATGTCATCCCACTTCTCAAGAAACCTACCCTTGACCCCACTTCTCCTCAGAACTACCACCCTGTCTCCCTACTCCCCTTCCTCTCAAAGACCCTCGAGCGTGCTGTCCACCGTCAGCTCTCTGCATTTCTTTCCCATCACTCACTTCCTGATCCTCTGCAATCCGGCTTCCGCATAGCTCACTCCACTGAGACGGCTCTCCTGGCAGTCACTGACTCCCTCTGCTGTGCTCAGGCGGCCTCCCTCTCCTCAGTCCTCATCCTCCTTGATCTCTCCACAGCATTTGACACTGTTGATCACTCCATCCTCCTCTCCTGCCTCGCTGACCTCTGGAACTGCTCTCACCTGGTTCTCCTCCTACCTCAGCGACGGGACCCACCAAGTGACATAGTGAGGTTCCTCATCCACCCCCCAACCTCTCCTCACAGGTGTACCACAAGGCTTCATCCTGGGCCACCTCCTGTTCTCTCCCCCTCATCAAATCCCATGGTTTCTCTTACAATTTCTACATAGATGATGCCCAGATCTTCCTGTCTTTCCCCTCCTCTGACCCTCTCATCCCCTCTCGCATCTCTTACTATTTGTCTGCTATCTCCGGCTGGATGCACTCGCATCACCTCAAGCTCAACCTCTCCAAATCAGATCTCCTCTTTTTTCCCCACTCTTCCTCACCTTCTGCTGATCTCTCCATCTCGATCACCTTGGAATCTACGACACTCTCTCCCTCTTCTTCCGCTAAGAACCTAGGAGTCACCCTCGATCCTTCGCTCTCCTACACTCAGCACATCACCACGCTGACACACACCTGTAGATTCTTCCTGAGAAATATACGCCAAATCTGATCCTTCCTCACCTACTACTCGACTCAGCTGCTCGTCCAGTCACTGGTCCTCTCCGGCCTGGACTACTGCAACTCCCTCCTTGCCGGCCTGCCTGCAACTACTACCCGCCGCTCCAGCTCATCCAGAACTCTGCGGCTCGTCTGGTATTCTCTCTGCCCTGATTCACACACGCTACTCCACTGCTCCGCTCCCTCCACTGGCTCCTGATACCGGCACGCATTCAGTTCAAGACTTTGACCCTCACCTACCGCTGTCTTGACCACACTGCACCAAGTTACCTTCAGACACTTGTCTCTCCATACATCCCCTCCAGACCACTGTGGTCTTCTGGTGCCAAAAGACTAACTCTGCCTCCTCTCCACTCCCGTTCCTCCAGAGCCGCTGCTTCTCATCCCTGGCCCCTAAGTGGTGGAACGACCTGCCCACTGAAGTCAAAACAGCAGAGTCTCTGACCTCATTCCGGTGCTTACTCAAGACAGTACTTGTAATTTAGTCATTGACTCTCCTGTAAGATAGCACTTATACAACATTTTGTCATGCTACTTGCCTTGCCTTACTTGCCCCTGGCCTTTGACTGTGACCTAACATCTTGTCTACACTTATCAGTTTTTACAATCTAGGATGTAAGACCTCATATATTGTTTACTGTATATCTGTATTGGAATTTGTAAAATGTATTATGCCTTTAATTGCACTGTATTAATGCACTGTTTTATTGCACTTTGTATTGCTCTTATATTTTGTAAGTCACCCTGGACAAGGGTGTCTGGTAAAAAATAAATAATAATAATAATAATAATAATAATAATAATAATAATAAATTTGGAAGAAAAGAGGGCAAGTTTTCACCTTCTTAAGAAAATGCCTTTTATAATATCATTCTCATTACATTAATGTGGTCATGATGAAAAACAGAAAAGCCTTGAAGAAATACACAAAAAGAATATAAAAGCAGTGACGTTAAAACTTGTAGATTTCTACTAAACATATAGTAATGATATATCTACCTGATTGGCCTAGCAAGTGTAACACAGTATTCGGGGAGCACTGAATGCTTGAGCTGTAGGTTTGAATCCCAAGTGGGGAGCTCCGTCCACATTTGTTTAAGAGCAGAAGTATGGAGTAGTGGTTAGGGCTCTGGACCCTGGAGCACAGGGTTGTGGGTTTAATCCCTGGTGGATGGACTGATGTTGTATTCTTGAGCAAGGTACTATACCTAGATTGTTCCAGTAACTGTCCAGCTGTGTAAATGTAAAAAATAATGTGATATCCTTGATATCTGCTAAGAAATTGAGTAAAATAATAATATCTTGAAAAACCATAAGAGCATTTTGAGGACTATGATCCTATGACCATAAATCCTTGGTCCTGGTACTTTACTCAGAATTTAAATTTCTTCTGATTGCTATTTTCAGAAAACTACAGATGTTTTCGCCCCTTAAGGTCATAATGGACAATAAAGCCTGGGCTTTATAAATCCTGTTAACCTATTGACATTATTTTAATTATGTTAGAGAAATCGCTCTCTTTCTCTCTCTCTCTGCATTGTGTACTTGCTACCTTGAAACAATGCCTCACACTAGTTCAATTATCAGTAGCAAATATCACTTTAGACATTGTACAGAGGGACCTGTGGTGTTTATTATTAAACCCCCTTCAGCAGTAAAATCAGTCAATTGTACAAATGGAAGACCAATATTATTTTATCATCAATACCGGTATTTGCGCTAGTGAGGCCACTGACAGCCCTGCCATTACATGTAGTTTCTAATTGAAATGGGGAGCATTGTGAGCAGGACTGACACTCCCCCAGGCGAACGCATCCTCTTGACAGACAAACTGCAGTGTGATTGTTGGCTCTCAAAAAAGTATTTGAATAGCCTGCCCACAAAACAAATATTATCTTGCACAGATACAAATGTTAGAAGCATGTGCCCGTTGTCTTTGTTCAAAACAGTGACAGTCAGTTAGTTACTCTCTCCCATTTCTAATATATGTGCATCGTTTCGTGTCACCTTTCATCTTAGCTAACACCCACCGTATTTTAATATCATGCAAATCTGACTGCAAGGTCTGATGAGTTTGGTTTATTTAGACCAGCTGTTAGAGACGAACAGGTTTACACAGTGCTCTTTCATCTTAGCAAATTACTGTCTCATTCTACTTTGCTTAATTGGCTATGTTAATTATTGTTAAAATTAATATTTATAACTTAATAGTATGTATATGTATACTGACATCAAATATGATGACAAGATAAGACAGCTATGTTGCTTAATAGTATGTCCATTCCAACACAATAGCCCAGTTAAGTTGCATCTTTTCTGTTACAGTGTTTCATAACATGCACTCAGTAAATGCAAAAATGGTGAAAGAAGGGTTAATCCAAAAATGATTTTAAAATGCAGTGTATTTAGTCTCCCTTCCCGACTACTCCTGTACACAAAGAAACCTTATTGGCAGAACAGAAACTGCCACCCCAAGAGAGCTTTGCTCTGAACTGAGACAGGCTGTGGTCAGCTTCAGGTTAATGTTAAGTGCTCCTGAACAGGGCAACTTAATTACTCCAGATTCTTCCATTCAAATCACTGTACTTGTTTGAACCTTGTGTCAGCTTTAGGTAATATGAAATGTAAGTACTGTACCTTTAAAAAGAGAGCATATATTAAGACCCAGTCTGTCTAATGTTGAGTCAGACTAAAGCTATGACCAGCTAAAACATACATAAAAATGGTATTTGAATAGGTAAGGTAATAGGTAATAGTTATTGGTTGTTTTTCCAAGAGTAAATCTTTAGCGCACTCTTATAAATCATAATGGTAAAGACTGATCCTATCTATAAAGTGTTTCCACTGCCAGCAATATTGAACACCATTGGCTGAATGTATTCTCTACTCTCTCCACATGTATCGAATGGTGAGTCATCGCAAACCTAACCTTTTACAAAAAGATGGCTCAGCACAAATACATTTCAGAACCCCTGTTCAAGATCAATATCAATTAAGTATTAGAGGTACAGAAAAGCATCACGACCCAATGTATCCTTTCGTTTTTAAATATGAATGCCTAAGAAGGCCTAATTAAGTTTGGTCATAACCTTAAGATGGATCCCTCATATACTTCAACTATTTACTAAAAGTCAAAGCAGTCTGTTACAGAACATTAAAGTCATTAAATATTTAACCTCTACTTATTGAACCAACTGTATCTAGTATGCCTATATATATATATATATATATATATATATATATATATATATATATATATATATGTAAGAGAGAGACAATAATACTAATGATACATAACATAAAATGATGTATATATTTATTTTATGTTGCACAGGTTCTCCACAGAGCAAAATAACGGTAATGAATAATGTAATTATGAATATAAAGTTCCTTCATCAAAGTTCCAGTTTTTCAGATAGTGTGTTTAAACCCACTGGGAGCACTCCTAATGCATCTGGCATCAGTTTTGACATAGACCATTTTGGCATTTTCCATATACTTAATAATATGTTGATAGGTAGTCCAAATTATTAAAAATAAAAGGGTGATGTAGAATGTATTTTGGCACATGCATCTCTGCAGTTATCAGAGATCTTTCTTGAAGAAGGACTTTTTGCACACTTCATTTGAGCTGACAGCAGCATAAGCCCATTGCATTAATCAGAGAGGACATAGCAAACATAACTGCCCACTCCTGAGGGAAGAGAGGTGAACATTTATTATATAAGCCATTTAATATGTGGCAATAGAAACATGTATAAATACATTGCAATTCATTTGCTCATCATTTTAGATTGTTTTAAATAAGAGTTGAATACAAAGCCAAAATAGAATGATTAGTTGCATCATACATCACATGCGACTATGTATGTTTTTGGACATAGACCAATATCATACATTTGTATTATATTTTTCTATTATTGAGATTAGTTATGCTATCTTTTTTTACCTTTTTCAGTGTTGAAATGATGGATGTATATATGAAAAGCTAATTATAAATTCAGAACCTTTTAATTAATATTTAATTTGTATTAACTAGTGTAAAAAAATTAGTGCAACACAAATATTAAAATAGCAACTAAATACACAGCAAAATGTTGCTCTTTGGTCTTTACAAGGCTAGCAATTATGTTACTCAATGAAAAGCTGCCGAAAAACATATTAATAGTTATGTGAGCCCCTAACTCATGTAAAAAAAAACAATATGAAAATATACATTGGTTGACACTTGACAAGAATAAACTGTTCTGCTAGTTATGACTATGACCCCAAAAAAAGATGATTGATAAGTATAGACTATATAATATCATTATACATAAAATATATTATAATTTTCTCATTTAAGACTAGAAATGGAAGAGTTAGGAGTGTCATAAAAAAGATTGAGAGCTATTAAAAACATGACACATTTTGATCTGCACACCATATTCACGGAGGTACTGATTTGCAATTTAAACAAATCACAAAATTAGTCAGTAATGTAGATTACTGAAAGACTACCTTGCATTTTTGCTGTCTGAAGTATGCAGTGTGTTGCAATATTGTTAGCTTACCCTTTACTACAAAAACACAAAACTTTTCAGTTGCTTCACTTTCAATTTATTTTAATTATACAGTCCTATTTTCATGTGCTCAGACATTAAACTGAATTTCTCTCTCCGATAAGTTATTTTACTATGCAGATTCATGGCCTTGGCAACAATTCAGTGTGGTTGTCACATGGCCAGATACAAATTGAGTATAGCAGCACAAACACAGTTAAAACACACAGTAGTATCCAAGAAATAATAAATTGGAGCAAGAATAGTGATTGGTGAATAGATGGACCAGAAGAAACTTTTATAGCGTACAAAACGTTTTTAGAAGTTACGCATGTAAGGCTCAGTTTACTCAGGCTTTTCAATAGGATGTGTAGGCTTTTTCTGCAAAGGTGTAACACATTTAAAACAGACAGTTTGGGAAATGATTCCTTTAAGCTGTTTATCGCATTACGACAGCACGCCTTTGAACAAGAAGATGGGTCTCAAAGGGCTATGGTATAAAGGATGTCCATGAAGCATTTTAAGTCAAAACAAATTGCCTACTAATTAAAAAGCACAAAATGTGTAGACCAATCACACCTGAACTCATATTTGTCAGCACTGTCAAGCTTCGCGTTTTTTTCCCGCAGTGGTTATTATACAGTTCGTCGGCCTTGGAAAGGTCTTGATTACTGACATGCTTGATCATGGGTAAATGTTTTGACTTATTCTTCACCATTACAACCAAGGATTGCCCTTAGTGCTCTGCTAATTTTAACAACATAGCACAGATGATAACAGAAAAGTGTTGCAGAAAACAATTGGGAAAAAGGGTGGGTTTCACTTCTAGTTTTAAGCAGAGTTGCCATTTGTTGACATGTACTAAGTGATGCATTTCTTGAATCATTCAAAACATTCTAGGGAAAATGGGAAAATATGTGTCACCTTAAAAAAATAGATATTCTGGTTTACACCTGACTTCTGCAAAAGCTGCACTGAATCCATTTAACGTGCTGCTCAAGTAACAACCAAACAAAATTATAAGAACTCATTGTAGCCAGACAGGAGCCGCTACATAAATCATTTAACTCATAAAAAAACCCTGTATATTGGAGTGTGACTGATTTCCTAAATAGAACCTGGAACACACACTATAAAATTCTACACTACAAAGTAAATGTATGCCTGGTCCGGATGTACATAAGAGTGTCTGATACAGTGAGGGAAAAAAGTATTTGATCCCCTGCTGATTTTGTACGTTTGCCCACTGACAAAGAAATCATCAGTCTATAATTTTAATGGTAGGTGTATTTTAACAGTGAGAGACAGAATAAAAACTAAAAAATCCAGAAAAACGTATTTCAAAAAAGTTATAAATTGATTTGCATGTTAATGAGGGAAATAAGTATTTGATCCCCTATCAATCAGCAAGATTTCTGGATCCCAGGTGTCTTTTATACAGGTAACAAGCCGAGATTAGGAGCACTCTCTTAAAGGGAGTGCTCCTAATCTCAGCTCGTTACCTGTATAAAAGACACCTGTCCACAGAAGCAATCAATCAATCAGATTCCAAAATCTCCACCATGGCCAAGACCAAAGAGCTGTCCAAGGATGTCAGGGACAAGATTGTAGACCTACACAAGGCTGGAATGGGCTACAAGACCATCGCCAAGCAGCTTGGTGAGAAGGTGACAACTGTTGGTGCGATTATTCGCAAATGGAAGAAACACAAAATAACTGTCAGTTTCCCTCGGTCTGGGGCTCCATGCAAGATCTCACCTCGTGGAGTTTCAATGATCATGAGAACGGTGAGGAATCAGCCCAGAACTACACGGGAGGATCTTGTTAATGATCTCAAGGCAGCTGGGACCATAGTCACCAAGAAAACAATTGGTAACACACTACGCCGTGAAGGACTGAAATCCTGCAGCGCCCGCAAGGTCCCCCTGCTCAAGAAAGCACATGTACAGGCCCGTCTGAAGTTTGCCAGTGAACATCTGAATGATTCAGAGGAGAACTGCGTGAAAGTGTTGTGGTCAGATGAGACCAAAATCGAGCTCTTTGGCATCAACTCAACTCGCCGTGTTTGGAGGAGGAGGAATGACCCCAAGAACACCATCCCCACCGTCAAACATGGAGGTGGAAACATTATGCTTTGGGGGTGTTTTTCTGCTAAGGGGACAGGACAACTGCACCGCATCAAAGGGACAATGGACGGGGCCATGTACCGTCAAATCTTGGGTGAGAACCTCCTTCCATCAGCCAGGGCATTGAAAATGGGTCGTGGATGGGTATTCCAGCATGACAATGACCCAAAACACACAGCCAAGGCAACAAAGGAGTGGCTCAAGAAGAAGCACATTAAGGTCCTGGAGTGGCCTAGCCAGTCTCCAGACCTTAATCCCATAGAAAATCTGTGGAAAGAGCTTATGGTTCGAGTTGCCAAACGTCGGCCTCGAAACCTTAATGACTTGGAGAGGATCTGCAAAGAGGAGTGGGACAAAATCCCTCCTGAGATGTGTGCAAACCTGGTGGCCAACTACAAGAAACGTCTGACCTCTGTGATTGCCAACAACGGTTTTTCCAACAAGTACTAAGTCGAAGGGGTCAAATACTTATTTCCCTCATTAACATGCAAATCAATGTATAACTTTTTTGAAATGCGTTTTTCAGGATTTTTTTGTTGTTATTCTGTCTCTCACTGTTAAAATACACCTACCATTAAAATTATAGACTGATCATTTCTTTGTCAGTGGGCAAACTTACAAAATCAGCAGGGGATCAAATACTTTTTTCCCTCACTGTATCTAGTACTTTCGGAAGTTTATTGAGTGCTATAGAAATGTGTAGGTTTTTTAAAAATATTGATGATCTCTTTAAATGAGAATAACCTGCTTGTAAACATTTATTTCTATTTTTATATTTATCCACAGTACCATCCTACAGCCAGCAAGGTTTTTCTAGAGATAATTTAATACATGTCCAAAGCAGTATGCACAGTTTCAATTGTATTTAAGAAGTCTTATGGAAGTCTTGCTTCATAAATGAACTACATCCATTTATATTATATTATGTTATATTGTACCTTCAAGGCTAATGGAAATAATCAACAGAAAGGATTCAAACTCAGTAAAGGAACTGATCCAGATTTCACTTCATCCAAGAGTACTAAAATATCGAAATAAAGCGAATAATAATGTTATTTTGCCCTTGTATAGCTCCATTTTAGAATCACAAATGGTAATTCAATTAGAACTTTCAGGATATATATATTTTTTTAGTTTTTTAGTACATTGAATTCAGAAATAAGAGTATCTGAAGTGACAGGTTAGACAGCTCCTACTGATGCTGCACAAACAAGATAGAGCATTTTCTAGCTGAATGCACTCCACCCCATCCTGGAGACACTACACTGTCAGTAGGGAGCCAATCTCAGTCAAGCAGTTAGCACACCCAGCTTGACTGAAAACAGCCATCTCCAGGATGTTGGCCTCATCCTTCACTTTGGATACAGACTTTAAACAGCTGGGCCACATAATAACTCTTCTTGTGCTTCCATGAACTTGCACTGCTCTTTTCTACTTGCAGTGGGGAGGCTGAGCGGCACTGGCAAGATCCAGGATCACAGGAGCGTCGCCAATTTTCCACCACAACACCAATACAGAACTGAAGCCCAAAGCGTGAGCTGCTGCACAATCAATGGCACAATGACAGATGCGGTTCATTAGTACCACTTTAATTTGCTGTGCTCACATAGCATATTTATCTACATTCATATGTTAGGTTTAGACGATTGGTTGATGTTTCGGCTAATAAACAGGGATTTAAAGTCACAGTTGAAAAAAGTCACAATTGTCTGTTCTGATAATAGAGATCATACATTAATAAATGAGCTGCTATGTCCTTTGATCTTTTCAAATACTGAAAATGAGGGCCTACATATCACATGGTCTGAAGTGTTAGAAATCTCAAGGAAGCAAAAGGAAATAGGAAGGAAATAATGAATAACTGCAGGAATACTGTATAATGGAAATATCAGCAATACAAACAAGCCTAAAGTATATACTCCCTTCCTTTTCATTACTTCTTCCTGAATAATATTTATATGAGTAATGTTTTTTCTTTCTGAAATTGTATGATAAATAGCTACCATTCCTTCTTTTGTCAAGCAAAAGAAAGCCAGTCCATTAACCTCAATAGACACTTATTCTCTATTCTATTTCACTACTACATCTACTTCTACTACTACTACTACTACTACTACTACTACTACTACTACTACTACTAATAATAATAATAATAATAATAATAATAATGTGATGCTACAACTCACTGTAAATCTGTATTGGATGTAATATTTATTGAAAATGAATGAATTGACGGATAATTTATTATTTAAAATAAGTTTGCCCAAATCCTTTTTTTTTTGTTTCCTGTGTTGGTTAAAAAACAACATCAGCAACATCAACAAAAATAACACTATCATTTAAAATCCGCATAACTGTACGTTCATAAAGCATCCTGATGGCTGTCTTACTTCCCAAGACAATTGTACATTTGATCCCTATTCTATTCAAAATAATAGTTACTTAGACATCCATAAAAAGCCAGGAAAATTATGCCAGTGAACCTGTCAAGATTCCATTAGTCTTCTATGTACTTAACTTCATTATGAAAAATTTAGCTTTTAACGTATAGGCATAAGTATGTACCTCTTTAAATTTAGCAATACAGTGACCTGCATTTATAATAAGGTTCATCCCGCATTTGAGCCTAGCATGGAAATGCCACTTCTCCCCCCAAATTGAGAGCCTCCTTTTACCTTAGCGAATTTGGCAATCATCTGGATAATGTAGCCTGAGCACTCACATTTATAAATGCATCTTGTCATATCCCAATATATCTTTGATTTGACCATGTAAGGATTCCAATAGAAGACAGAAGAGATCCGCCTGTTACACAATCTGAAATACATGTTTTTATTAAAACTAAAATGTTTAAAGAAACGAACAAATCATGAATAACAAAATAGTTTTTAATCAAGGTTACAGTTCAGTAACAAATACTTCACACACCGTAGTTTTATCTTTCTATCCAGTCATCTGTACTTTGAAGTAGGATTTAATACTGGGATTATCCACATTCCTAATCACTATTGATAGAGTTTTCAGAAGATTGCCCTTTTTTTAATAAAGCACTGCTATGTGATTACATTTTATTTGTCTATGTATTACATGGCATGACTGAGATTTTTTCAGGGCTTCCTTTGAGACAAAAAATACAGAATGATGTCATAATGTAATTTAAAGTGTTTAATATATAACTTTTTAATCAGTATTTATTCCTGTCAATTCTGGATTACTGGAATGGTCACAGAAATGACACCTCACATCATTCTTACTGGTCTAAATGATGGAGACCCCCATTTGTCCATTCCACTTTCCTTCATCGTTAGGAGGCAATGGTTAAATATTACTACTACTACTACTACTACCACTACTACTACTACTACTAATAATAATAATAATAATAATAATGTGATGCTCCGACTCACTGTAAATCTGTATTGGATGTAATATTTATTGAAAATGAATGAATTGACTGATAATTTATTATTAAAAATAAGTTTGTCCAAATCCTTTTTTCTTGTTTCCTGTGTTTGTTAAAAAACAACATCAGCAACATCAACAAAAATAACACCAAAAAATAGTCAACTGTATACATGTTTTCTTTAATAATAGGATTATGGTAAGATTTGGGATATTATATGACCCTTATTGGACTTTGAGTAAGCAAAACATTATTTCACACATATGTGTGATATTACATCTGTCTTGTCATCTGCGGCAAATGCACACTGTAGTTTTCTTTCTGATCGCTAAATTTACTTCTCTTCTGTTTACTCTTTAAGAAGTGTGTGAATCAGGTTGTGTTATTCCAATTGGGCTACTGGGTCTTACATAATACCTACAAGGTCTTCAATCTGATAAAAACACAAGCGATGTAAGACTTTAAAGCCAAATACGACGAGTTTTAGAAATGTTTTCATATTGTTCATGTGCATGATTAATTTCTGCTTTACATAATCTTTTTCACTGCCTTTAATTTCTAACAGATTGTTTCAGCAAATGGTCTGAGGGTAATTTCAACTACTGAGACACAAGTCTTCTTTCCCCTTGAATTTCCCTTGCCAATATGTCACACTGGGAGCCAAACAAGCATCCCCCGCTAACTGCTGAGTACAGGAGTAGGAGGCTAATACTGTAATCTCATTTACAGGTTTCTGCAGCATTTCGGCAAAGAACGTAACTAAATAAATAAATAATAAATAAACATAGAATTTCTATTGTAATTGTTTTGCTGAGCTCGATCTAATGGTTCTGACTTTACATAGCAAAGCTGTATCTTGATAAGATCTCCTGCAAACATGTACAAAAGGAAAATATATATCTATCGGGTAGGTTAGTAGTATAATACATGGATGTTACTAACAGAAATTATTGTATAAGGTGCAAGAACTGAAAATGAATGATGCTGCAGGTTAAAGAGCCGCTCTTCAGCCAGTATCAATAAAATAAAACTGAAATTAACAAAGATGTTGCCATGATGTAAAGCATTATAGTTCCAATAATTACAAGGTTATATGCATTTTTTATACTGAGAAGCTGTCTTTTTCCTATTTTGTAAGTACTAAGATCTGTCACTACTTTGCAATGCATAATTTAGGGTGTCTATGCATGCAACGATGTTTAAAAACTAAGACAGAAAGACTGAATGTCAGAAGTCTGTAAGTCTTACCTTATTCTGATCAGTCCAATACAGGAAGTATCCTTGTGGATCCACTCTTAGGGTCACTGGGGTCACGGTGGTTGAGTCCTAGCAACACAAAAAAAAGTTAATACAAAATCCTCTCAAAACTGTCTTTAGCCCTGTAGGTTTATTAATGAGTAGAACTGGTGGGGGGGGGGGGGGTTACACATGGTAAAGCACTAGAAGGTAGACTCAAATCAATGCCAAAACATTTATGGAGCCTTTTTCCCAGCAGCTTTCCGTGGTACCGCACCCTCCAGAGAGGAGTGTTCCTGTTAAAATAACAATATCCTCACGCCTTGCCAACTATCACTGAAAGCCACCAGCTTATCCTTCTCAGCTTGTTGCTCTATTGAAGATCCAGAAGGAGGTGATATCATAAATCTGGGTAATAACCATCAATTTCAAAGCCTATACTTCAGATGTAATACTCACAGATTTTTTTCAAGACAAACTTCTCAAATTCCCAGAGATCTATAATTTATATAATCTGTTCATATCTATTAGATGTGGTTTAGATCAATGTTATGATATATTACTATAGGTTCAATACATATTGTCCTTTGTCAAGACAGGGTCTGACTCTAGAGCTCTATGTAAAGACAGCTAAATTCTTCAAACCTTCAAAATAGGTACAACGTATGATTTTGAATGTGGTTTAGCTTTTTGAATGCTGCATGCAACTGTACAGACGGCTTATACTGATAGAAAAGAGAGAACATTTATTTACACATAACAGCAGGATGTAAGATAAAATGCATATTAACTTTTTATTGTAATTTATAAAGAATGTGTTTTTGGTGGTTGTGCAAGTATGATTCATGGTTGACTGAATCATTTGTATTTATGTGTGAGGATGCACAATATAGTCTCAATGAAGTGGACCTTTGCCATAATGCATCAGATATAGACTGTTTCCTATTTTTAGCTGAAGGAAGACACGTGAAATTAGCCCACCACTATTCTGTGTTTTAATGGTTTGAGAAAAATATAATAAAAAAGTATCAGCTAATATTGAGAAAGGAAAGAAGAATTAAAGCATTGCAGTTTCCATGGCAACCAATAAGTGCGATAATTCATGGCAAAGCTTCTGACTGTCAACATTATAAGCACAGATTATTATGAAATCAGAAGGACTTGCTTCACTTGATTGAAATGCTGAGAGAGAGGGAGTGGAGACACAATAACTGTTAATTAGCCATTTGTGTTTTTTAATGCCATACGGGAGAACGGTTTATCACAGCACACCCTGCAGCAAGGTGTCATACAGTATTTCATCAGGAGTGCTATAAGAATAAAATAAAATATTTGACGCATATCTCCAAAGCAATATATAGATGTAGATATAGATATACATTTGTTTGTGTGTGTGTGCATTTAAACAGATGAAGATTTTGGCAAACCTTGTAATGTTACAATTAGAACAAACTAAGGATTTCTATACTTAAGTGACATTTTTCACAAAATGTATGTTTATAGGAATGTATTAAGGAAGCTGTTGGAATGAACATGTACTTGGAAAACTGACTTAAATCTAAATGTACTGTAAGATGAAAATGTAATTGTAACAGTGAAAAGGCAAAATCAGCACTATGGACACTGAACATATGTACCAGAAATCCCTTTTATGTGTCCAAGGTAGCCTTTGAAGCTTACCAAGACATATCAGGATAAAAGTTGAATATAGTCAAAGAACGAGAAAAAAAAGCATGGAAGAAAGCTATGTTGGCAGACAAAAAGCAAAGGAAATATAAAGTAAACCAGGCATTTATTAAAAAATGTAAATGAGAATTTACTTTAGGAAGTAAAGACCCTGGTTAACCTTAATTAGAAAGCTTGTTTAGTTTAATTTCTCCAGGCAAGAGTTGGTGGAGCATGAAAGGTTGACCAACAGTTATATGCACTTTTAATACAAAAAACAAGTTCCGTTTCAGGTCAGACAGACTACTGATTGTAACGTTTATAGCAAACTCTGAAACCACTTTGCACAGATCCCTTGCAATGCTTGTTTACTTTAGATATGATTGCATCTTTCTGTTTTCCAGGAATCCCAGAAGGATACAAAATAACTAAATTCTCACATTCTTACTCCATATGTGTAAATTACTGACTCTAATAGGATGTGACCATGAAAATGTTTTTTTTTTAATGTTTATAAAATGTGTTCTGTTCTGTTCTGTTTTTCTTCACTTGTAGATGAAATTAAGAAAATGTAACATGTTGCAATGATTGTATTTCCTTTTCTTGACATCTTTAGATTATTCATAATGTAAAAAGAATGTTACAATCCCCTTCAAAGTACAGGTTGCAAAACCAGGTTTAAACAGTTAATTATAGATGTTCCCTGATTGATTTTTTTTCTTTTCAAATATCTCTATACTACACTCTTTCTGACAAATTGTAATTTTATACAAATATACAGATATTGGAGGACACAGTTTCTAATGTAAGTATGTCAAAAGTGGTATCAAGATTAACATTTTGTTGGTTTTATCCCACCTGCACTTGCCCAATGTATCAATTTCAACACAACATCAAAGAACAAAACTGAGTACACATAAGTATGGATATGGGAATGTCTGTGTAACACTAGATTGGGTTCTGAATACAGTCAGCTACAGTGCATCTCACCAAAATGCAGATATAGGCAAGGATATCATTGCAAAAAAAACAATTTGCTAACATCAAATAAACCACAATCGTTCAACAGCAAACTTTGCTTTTTTCCTCTCTCGATTTTTATTTCTTTTCAAGGTTTGTTAAATCAAGCTGGAGTTGATGCCTTGGGAAGTAAACCCTATTTTCTCAAATCTTGGCGGTCCTTGGATCAGTTGAAAGCCCAGAGCGGGTGCTTTGCCACTGAACATCACACACTTGCTTGACAGAGTGATTCGCTAAACTGTGGACTACAGCATCCTAGAAAATAATCCCCAGGCTCTATAGCTGCTGGTAACACACTGTCACTAAATCCTCCAGGTAACAATAAGTGCTTTGTTCTGCGCTAATGTTAAAAATGAAGCCCCCCTACCCCAAATTAATGATGTCTTTTTGCAGACATGACACAATAACATGTCTTAGCAGCTACAACGTTCCAGTCTTATACAGCACACTCAATGTTTTGCCAGACAGAATTGCCAAACCAATGTAAACATTTGCATCTACGGTTATGGTAGATATGGGTATGGTTTTCTGAAAAGGTGTTTAGATCACCACATGATCATTTTCCAAGCAAATATTGACAGCAGAGGGGTGTTACTTGTTGATATCCATAGTCTGATTTAAATGAGATTTAAAAGCTTTATGGAGGCCAAAACAGCATATATGACTATCAATTTAGAAAGCAGTGGTCTACTCACATTGGAATAAAAGGCGAAGACATAAGTTTACAGTACACGCCATCAGTTTAATGTTACTTGTCAATCCTTTATACCTTAAAAGGGGGCATCGTTTCACAAAAAGAAAATGTATCATTAGTAGTAGTATTAGTATTTAGCCCAAGAGATATTAATATAATAGCATAATACAAATAATAATAATAATAATAATAATAATAATAATAATAATAATAATAATAATAATGGCAGTAAATGGCTGTTCCTTTCTAAACAATTACAATTTTCCAGAAAAAGCAATGAGATTAATGGGTTACTGCAGTCATTGTATCTACAGCAGTAAAAAAAAAAAGTAAAAAGTTTAGATGATCATGTAACAACACTAAGCTTTTTAAATATATATTACACCACAATATGATTATGATAAATGTATGCTATATATTTCCAGTACTATCATTTATTTCCTTATCCGATATTCTGTTGCATGTTTTCGTGACACTCAGAATAAATACAATTTTTAGTTTCTTAAATAATTAAGTAATTAAACTCGTGTCGCATAACTATAAACAGATTACATTGCACACACATTATTAGTCAAGAGCGTGCCAATTAGGAGGATGTCTTTATTCTAGTCTGTTTTTTCTTCTGTTTTCTTTTGATTTTTGTCGAACCATTTGCAGCCCAGACACACGACATGAATCATAAATCAGGCATGCAAACCCATATACAGCCTCATCCCTCCACATGGTCACTAGTAACGGAGAAATGTATCTGGATCTCTATATGACTACCATTCTGGCTACCACACTTGTTCCCACAACTTCCAGTGATTTCTCGTCCGATATGGAGAAGACAGGCAAACACCAACAGTCATACAACAAGACACGTTTTGAAGCCGGGCATACTTACATCATCCCATTTCATAAATTTGCTGCCCTTCTTCAGGCTGTCGGGGACGGAGACCGGTTTGAGCTGCAGAGCATGAACTCCAGGCTGTGCCCCAGCCATTTACACATTTACACGTCCCGGCCGAGAGGAAAACGGAGAAATTATAGGTTGATGTTTTTTTATTATTTCAATTGTCAAGAAGCCTAAATCAGGCTTTGGGTGAAAGCAGCAGCCGCACAATACGAGAGCGTGTCTACTGCGCTGACGCGCTGGTCTTCATAGTGGCCGCCGCTGCTCAAGACTGAGGCAAGACGGAGGCGGAGGCGGGCAGCGATGCGGTCCCTATGGACGAGAGAGAGGAGCTGCACCCGGAGCCCCGGAGCCCGTCTCCGCTCTGAGCCCCGCCGCGCCGCGCCGCTCCCCGGCTCATGGACCCGAGCGCCTCCTAGTGCGGGACCAAGTCCTCTGCATACATGTATGAGGGGCTGTTCAATCCCATACGAACAAATGCCATGTATATGCATATTTCTTATAGCAGAGAAGAACATAAAGTGGATACATCATGACTAAATCATTGTGTGCTATATGATATATCCACTTTGGTGTATGATTTCTTTTTTTCTGCTATATTGGTATATGATTGATATTGATGCCATATTTTGGTATATGATTGGTATTGTCTGATATATGATATATCCACTTTGGTATATTATCTATTTTGTCTGCTATGTCATATGTCCACTTTGGTACATAATACGCTTCATCTGTTATTTTTTTCATCATCACACAGTCACTGTATGTGTACACTCACAGTGTTTTTGTGTTTTGAAATGTGTGGTCTTATTATATGGTAAAGAGCTGCATTATGTGTGCACTATTGGGATTGATATATATGTATTCAATTATATATTAAAGCCTGCAATATCTTCCTGCACTATTGTTAAACAACTGTCCTAGTCACAGTACCAAGGCTGTATTGAAAGGTCGGTAACTTTGTTGATTGCCTGCATGAAGCTGATCGCCCACTGATTTAACTGATACTGCAGTGGCCCTAGGCTGCCTTGGGTTGGCAAACTGTGGTGGCCAATATGGCAAGGCATCTGTTTTGGGTACAAACCTTAACCGACACTTGATCTACAGTCTTGCTGTACATTTATACTATATTTGTTCGTATAGAGGAAACTAAGATATTGCCCAAAACATAGTTATGTTAATTGAATATGACTGAGCATGTTATTGCATACAGGGTCCCAGCACAGTCCCTGTGACTGGTCACTGAGTTTTCACCAGTGGTGATTGTTTTGCACAATATGAGTGGCATTTGCTATTGCTGTATTTCAGAAAATGTGCTTTATTGCCATGTGTTGATGGAAATCAGTGGATTTCCCATTGAGATGGGATTTATCACAAACAGATTTTACTACCTGTACACAATATAAAGGGACATGTTTTAGATTGGTACTTTATGTTTCCTGGCGACCAAATCATTTGAACACTATGGTCAAATGAGCATTCATATTAAAATTAATAAATCAGTGTATCTACTGTAAGTACTCAGATGGAAGCAAGTCATTAAACTTAAAACCCTGAGTACTAAATGGAAGTAAATCTCTAGGGTCTTGTTTATTATAAGCTGTCAAATGGCTTCAGATAGTCTTCCTGTGTGTTCATTTGAAGATCTCTTTAGACTGTTATATGAAAGATATAAATGAGCTTTACCTATATGAAAATAGCCACCTCCTATTGTAGTTTACTTCCTTTTCCATATTAGTGGATATAACAACATAAATATTCAGATTAGTGTATGTTGGCGGTTTGAGGAACAGTTGATTTATGATGAATAGGAAGACAAATGCAATGAAAACAGAAACAGAACATAAATAGCTTCAGTAAAAGAGAGGATGCAGGTAATTAAGGATAAAGTTAATATGTAAATTACTGGACACTAAGTTCCAGAAAGAAATATAAAATGTGTTATGTCAAAAAAAAAGTAAAAGAAGAAAGGCAATATATTAATTCATTCATTCATTATCAATAACTGATTAATCCGGTACAGCGTCACAGTGAACCAGACTTTAAACTGAGCTTAACCTCGCAAGGCAAAATATTTGTTAAGTATATTTTGAGATGGCTGACCAAAAGGGTGGCAGATTCAATGACAAAATGACAGGTGAATCAGTGGAGTTCACCAGATTATGACATGTTCCCATTACCTATGAAGGCTATAACAATGGAGGATGTGAAGTGAGGGAACACCCAACCCAGCTGTCTGACAACCACACCAAATTAAATCTCCTCTTTAGTTATCTTTACACTTATTTAGGACAGTCATGGATTCAAAACTACTTCCAGATATTCAAAATTTTGAATGCCTTTGATGTTATGATGAAGATGTTTTATATCTCCTAAACTGTGACTCAGCCATCAGATGATTACTAGCAGAAGGTCTCCTTATGAGCATGAAATGAATGCTGTGATTGTTAATACAATCACAGCATTCGTCTCATTCATACCACACCACATAGTAAAAATCTATATAAGGCAACAATGACAATACATATTAGCAACAAGTCTTCAAGATAGAAGTGGTAAAACAAACAAATACAAACTTACATGCATGCATACATACATACTATATTTTATATCTATCAGTTACATTGTCTGAATGCTCAGATATTTTGAGATTTAGATTTCAGCGTAATCCTATTTTAATGCATGATATACATGATTGTTCAAATTCCCTGTAAATTACATTAATGCAACAACCACACATACCATAAATGTATAGTACTTATTGTATGATTTTGTAATTTGAGTTTTTCAAATGACAAGTCTCCTGGGAATTGACAATGTAATACTGACTTCTTAAAGGTAAGCCAGAAATAATATGGAGTATCAGAAAAGACTGAAATAGATGCTGTTTGATGTTAGCTTGTTGTTGATATTTTAAGATGTGATTACTTTTACACATCTCCGTGACCTTTACCTAAAGCTCCCAATACACAAGTACAGGTGGTGAGAAAGATAATGCCATTGAGAAACAAATAACAGCAATCCTATGTGCTTTAAGAAAGTAAAAATCAATGGGGAGAAATACCTGTCCCAAACACTTGCAGGTAATTAAAGAAAACATGTTTTCAAAACCAAAGAAGCTTGTCAAAATGTATCAGCATCATCATCATTATCATTATTATCTCTGCAGCATATTATATTGGTGAGTAACATAGAAACAAGATACAGTATATATGTTATTTTGTTTCTTCACTATTGTCCTTAGAATAGAATGTTAGGTGTAAATAAAGAACGTAGGAGACTCAAATTGTTCTTATTTGTAATTGTTCAACTGCTGCTCAAAAAAATACTGAAGTATGCAGGACTGTAGTAAATCCATATATTATTAGAAAAGGCGGTAAAAGGAAATGAACTCTGCAGTCTGCAACTGTAAGATAAGGGTATTTAAGGTGGACTTTAAGTGGTTGAAAAATCTCTTTATTGTATGGACAATTAGTACATCCCCTACACATTAATTAGGATTTTATCATCTTACCTCAATTTACAAAAAATATATATTTAATAGGACGTTTAAAACAATTTTTTCAAAATTTAAGATATTTTTGAAATACATTTTTTTTTTTGGTTTAAAAGTGTTAACTGTCTTCAGGTCCTTGTGGGGAAGTCACAAGGTCCAAAAGAATACTGTAGATAATACACACAATTTTAGGAAACACTTTGCTTTGGCTTTGAAAATCAGGATTTTTAAATGTGTTTATTTATTTATGATTTTTTTATCATACACCCTCTTTCATTGTCCTTGATTAAAATACCTATAGTTGACTGTAATCACCTGACTTAGCGATCACCTGACAGATCTTAGATTTTCAAATGGTTCTTGAGGAAGTATCTATGTCTCTTTTTTAATGTTTTTAAATCAAGCTGATACTTATGTATAGATATCCATTCATAGCTGCTTATATGGTAAGATGTACATATAGGATATAGGATCATGAATGTGTGATGTTTTGTAGTAGGCCTACCAATACTATAGTGTAGTGATTATGATTATTGAATTTTACTTGGGGCTTTACCATTAAAACAGAGAGGCTATATTTGCTTCTCACCACTATAATCAGTTAAGCTGATAGTGTGAAACAGTCAATCAAAACTTTCTCTATACTCCTTTACATCAAACTTACACCCACCAGGGACTTACGTGTGTGTGTGCGTATGTGTGTGTGTGTGTGTGTGTGTGTGTGTGTGTGTGTGTGTGTGTGTGTGTGTGCACAATTTATGGGGAAAAAAACAGCCAATCTGCTTTAAGACATTTTATTAAATATGATCCAACCGTTTCTTCACCGTCTGTCAATATCTGGCCAAGATGAAGCCTGACATCGCTCCTCGTTTCAGTGCTTCTGTCTTTGTATAATCTCCAGCAGGCTCCTGCCTCTTCTTTTATCTTCCAGATGTAAGACTTAAGCAACCTAGAGGCAACATTTGAATAGTCAGAGTACAACCCCCCTTTGTGATACACAAGAGAACCTGCTTTCATTTTCTGGCACATTCCCTGTATTGTGTATACTGTTTTGAATGTATTTACTTTATGTAATACATCATACCCAAATTGGTTGTTGTTATTTTGACTGGCCATTTGTATAATTCTCTTTGGCATAGCTATATCATGAGTAGAGATCATCATTCTTAAATTAACTTAAATCAATTAGTTTAGTAATATATTACAATTGTGAAACCAGTTCTCAAAACTGATTACATGAAGCATAAAGGAAAGCTGTTTGAGATTGTGCTTTATAATGATTCTTCCCTTCGTTATAATAATAATAATAATAATAATAATAATAATAATAATAATAATAATAATATGTATTATGTTATTTCGTGAGACACATGGAAGTTTTTAAACAAACCAACACAGAGAAAACATGGTCCACCTTAAGAGGCTGGCAGCTTTAGTTCCTGGTTTGCTGGCCGTGCAGTGTCAACATGGCGGGGATAACACAGTTAGACGAATTAAACATGTGTACAAAAATAATAAACCATTATACGCTCTTAACACTTTTAGTCATAAACTGCGTCCTGTCTGTAAACCCGGGGGACGAAGGCCAGGTATTGCCAATTGCCGATTCAAACTGGACGCTTATCCTTCAGGGAGAGTGGATGTTAAAATTGTGAGTATGACATGTATGATAAGAGAGGCGGGGTGCATGAACCAGTATCCTTTGCAGGCCTTGCTTAAAATGTAATATATTTGTAAAACAGGTTGGTTTTCATGTGCATTAAAGTAAACACTTTCTAGAACCGGTGTATCTCGATGAATGTAAAAGCACACTAAGGTTTCTGCGTCTGAATAATGTCAATCCAGTTATTTTATTAAAATAATGTCTAAATGCGGAACTATACAGTATCATCATCGCTGATAAGCCAATCATTGACCCTCTTTGTTTTTTTTAAACGGATTGGGTAATTGTCGAATATAAATATTATATAACCAAAACGTAATAATCTATGACTCAGATAGATATTTACGTAGCGTCACATTATTGATAAAGTGATCATATGGACTGAGTTAGTAGCGCAGTGTGTTACAGTAACTTGTGCTTTTGTGTCATTGATTGTTATGTTGATGCTTCGGATGTCGTAGATGCGACATGACGTCATGAACAGTGTTACTCTACCCAGCACATCACATTGCTTGTCGCTTTATCTTCTTCCAAGGTGGCATGGGGGATATACAATACAATAATGCACAATTTAGCGTCTGCATATTCCTACATAAAACAACACAACCCAGGGAAAGTTTGTTTTGCATTTTTATGCCATATTTTATCAAGTGCTATGTAGTAGTAGCAAATCTCTCAGAAGACCTCCATATTTAACATGTATCTTTACTAATTACTGTGGCCCAGACACAAAAAATATTTTTATTTGTATTATTATTATTATGATTATGTTTGCATATATACAATATACAACATATTCAACATATTTCTAGTCCAAGGAGGCACAAATGATATAGACTTGTATGTGTGTGTATGATTTTTTAATAACAAGGCAGCTGTGTCCAGGTACCTCTGTATAGGGTGTTTAGAGCTTATTGAAGGTTAACCTTTGTAAAGAATCCTGTTTTTAAGCACAACACGTACTTTTAAGTGTCTAGACAGTAGCTCAGATCAAGTCCCTAATGAGTATAAAGGCATTTAAGTGTAAGAGCAACTTTGATGATATACGAATTTAGGTTCATTCACAGTTCTGTTTTAGTAGAATAAATGACTTTATATATGTGGATATAATGTTTACAGTGATACACATTCCTACACTGTTCAAGTTAAGATTTCTACAGGGCTATGATGAAGAAACGGATTTCAGATTTCAATTTAGGAGCACAGGTGTCACCGTTGTGAAAGGAAGTATGCATCTTTGCTGTGAAGGGCATGCAGATAGAAGTGATGAGGCCTGTGGTTTATAAAGCTGCTTATGCTTATTGTACAGCTTAGTGCTGTGAGATATTGCAGAGGTGCCCGTGAGTCATCCTGACAGTGGTATAAAACAATGTAGCCTTCTCACACCACCATAAGCCGGTACTGTTACATTTGATAAATACTGGCAAATGTACAGTTTTCGTAAATATTTACAATATTCTGCTGTACATTCCTTGTGCTGTATTTTATTATATATATATATATATATACACTCACCTAAAGGATTATTAGGAACACCTGTTCAATTTCTCATTAATGCAATTATCTAATCAACCAATCACATGGCAGTTGCTTCAATGCATTTAGGGGTGTGGTCCTGGTCAAGACAATCTCCTGAACTCCAAACTGAATGTCTGAATGGGAAAGAAAGGTGATTTAAGCAATTTTGAGCGTGGCATGGTTGTTGGTGCCAGACGGGCCGGTCTGAGTATTTCACAATCTGCTCAGTTACTGGGATTTTCACGCACAACCATTTCTAGGGTTTACAAAGAATGGTGTGAAAAGGGAAAAACATCCAGTATGCGGCAGTCCTGTGGGCGAAAATGCCTTGTTGATGCTAGAGGTCAGAGGAGAATGGGCCGACTGATTCAAGCTGATAGAAGAGCAACTTTGACTGAAATAACCACTCGTTACAACCGAGGTATGCAGCAAAGCATTTGTGAAGCCACAACACGTACAACCTTGAGGCGGATGGGCTACAACAGCAGAAGACCCCACCGGGTACCACTCATCTCCACTACAAATAGGAAAAAGAGGCTACAATTTGCACAAGCTCACCAAAATTGGACAGTTGAAGACTGGAAAAATGTTGCCTGGTCTGATGAGTCTCGATTTCTGTTGAGACATTCAGATGGTAGAGTCCGAATTTGGCGTAAACAGAATGAGAACATGGATCCATCATGCCTTGTTACCACTGTGCAGGCTGGTGGTGGTGGTGTAATGGTGTGGGGGATGTTTTCTTGGCACACTTTAGGCCCCTTAGTGCCAATTGGGCATCGTTTAAATGCCACGGCCTACCTGAGCATTGTTTCTGACCATGTCCATCCCTTTATGACCACCATGTACCCATCCTCTGATGGCTACTTCCAGCAGGATAATGCACCATGTCACAAAGGTCCAATCATTTCAAATTGGTTTCTTGAACATGACAATGAGTTCACTGTACTAAACTGGCCCCCAGTCACCAGATCTCAACCCAATAACGGGAACGGGAGCTTCGTGCCCTGGATGTGCATCCCACAAATATCCATCAACTGCAAGATGCTATCCTATCAATATGGGCCAACATTTCTAAAGAATGCTTTCAGCACCTTGTTGAATCAATGCCACGTAGAATTAAGGCAGTTCTGAAGGCGAAAGGGGGTCAAACACAGTATTAGTATGGTGTTCCTAATAATCCTTCAGGTGAGTGTATATATATATATTGCATCATGAACCAGGACAATGTCACAGAATTTGTGTTTATTGATATTATTTTAATGAAAAGTGTTTTTTCATCCTTTAAATATTTTCAAATATTCTAACATATTTAATTTGCGAGAATGTGTTTTTAATTTGCAGCGTGACATTTGCATGTGTTTATATTTATGTATGCATGTATGTATGTATGTGATTCTAATTTGTCTTTGCTCATCTGTCTTCTTGTGTGTCCTTTATAAAGTTACGCTCCGTGGTGTCCAGCTTGTCAGCAGATCCAGCCTGACTGGGAAAACTTTGCAAAGCACAGCAAGGGATTAGGCATCACTGTGGGGAAGGTAGATGTCACACAGCAACCAGGTACAGTGGAAATATTTTGGTTTATAAAGATCTAAAATATCTCAGCCTATTATCAATGGTCCATTGTTATTTAATGCACCATTTTTAACACCTAAATGTACTTAATGCTTATGCACACACACAGGTATCTTGGCATGGGCTGCATTTGGTGTTCTGTGCATTGTAGCAATCGGTAATAGGTGCAATATATACCATATCTGAGGAAAAAGTGATAATAATTTCCATGTAGAAAGAAATTAAAGGTTTGTATAAGTATATTTTTGTAATTGATAATCAGCAGCTGGTAAATTAGATGGAGAAAACATTTTCTGTAATGCATTAAGGAAGAAAACCTCTGTACCCAGGAGGAAAGCGTTTCTGGGTATCATTAAACCATTAAAGGCTGCACTTTGGTGTAGTTAGTGACACTGTTTTACATACTCTGTGTATGTAAATGGAACAACTAATTTTCTAAATGGAAGCAATCCCTCGGGAGAGGGGCTGGGGATCTTTCAATTTGATTAAGGGCACATATACATAAGATGATCCTTTATTTGAGTATACCTAATTCTGTTAATTGCTGGTTGTTGTGTGACTAATACATGTCACCTTTGTTGCATCTTCTTGACTTATAAGCAAATTGAATTAGCTGAGAAACAAATACATACAAAATGCCAAATTCAAAAGCATTTTATTTTGCTCAGCTGAAATAGTAAAGTATAGCTGATGATGGGATCACAGCTGATTTGAGCCTCACTAAGGCCCTGTCCACACTATGAATAAAACTGTATTAGTTGTCTTTTAATCAACTTAAATGTTTTAATACCGTCTACACTACAGAGAATTTAGTATGATACCTGAGATGCAGACTCCAGACTACCTCAGGGAATAGTCTACAGTCTGGTTCTAAATTAGATCGTATCAGGTAGTGCGGTTAACATGAAGTGTGGATGTTGTAATACCAATCGAATTTTGGTGCGTGTCCTCCACAATCCCAAAGCGCTCAGTTAAGTTTGGCTCCTAGGCACTGCAAATACTGTGAAGTATTGAATTTGCCACTGTCTTCTCCGTTGCTGCAAAAATGCCATGATTTCATGGTCACCCTGTCACTACTGTCTACTTTTTCCATCAGAACTTTAACTAGTTTGTCATGTAAAGAGACTAAAGTGTCCTTTTGAGATAACACATTTTCAGAATGCATTGTTTTTGAAGAACTTAATAATGGTCATGTACATGTACTGGATTTTAGAAGTTGCTTTAATGTGTTTCCCATTGTGTGTGTCAGTTCATAATTCATAATGTGTTTGAAGTCAGTTCCTATTTCAGAATTATTTCTGGAAGAAGGAAGTAAAGTATCTTAAGAATTCATTTCAACAAATGAAGAAATGCATTAATTGATTAACTCTGTGTTCTGAACTACAGCAGGCAATCTTTGAAAAAACACTTTTTAATGATAATTCATAGGTAAAATAATTATGCTTATGATAGCAATTTTACTCTGAGCTGCTGTTTAATGCAGTACCTTTTGTCTGATTTACTTCAATTATGCATTCCACTAAAAGACATTTCAGCCCCCAAAATGTAGCAGTCATGTATAATTGAAATGGCAAGTTCATTACATGCAACAGCTGTATCGGGAAAGATAATGGAACTCAGACAAATCTGAATTTAAAACATGTATTTCTTGTATGAAACAATACAAGAACAGTGTTAGGTGATTACTTAAAATAAATGGGGAATAAGTCCTAATTCAATATTTCAATGGTTTAACTGGTGAAATGTCAGTACAATTCTCAAACTTAAGCCTCAGTTCAGTTGCATTCAGCAATTTGGAAATGGTTTCCATAGGTGTGTCAACGTCTATTTTGATTCATGTTTTTGAAATGTAGAATTCCATTACTGGGAGTGATGAACATATGAAATATTTTATTCTCCAGGCAGGATTTAAAAAATAAACCTTCACCAAAGGTTCTGAAATACAATTCTATCACTTACTAATGAGAACTGTTATGTATTAAAGTGAAGGATCCAACACAACTGCAAGTTTACCACTTGTTGGCAGAGGCAAGCATGGGGCATCTAATACAATCGGCTTTTCCACAATGATTGGTACAGATCTCTTTATTATGTTTCTTTTTCAATAAAACCAAAGGCGGTATTGCTTCTTCTGCAAGGCACTAAGGTGTTATATTTTGACATGAGCAAAAACCTAATATCCCATACGATAATTAATTAATTAATTTACTTAGCCTGTTTTTTATATATCTATATATAAATGTACTTGAAATATCAGCTGAAGTTACCTTCTAAGCATAACGACATTCATATAATTATTTTATCAAGTCTACTACCAATTCCCTTATAATGAACAAGAATACAACAATGAAAACTTAATTAATTAAGCTGTATCTTACAGCAGTCCCAAATTACAATCAGTTACAAATACTGAGTGTTACTACCTGCTGAAGACCACAGCGTCACATAATATCACACTATTTGGCAACCAAGCTCTTTAATTGGCCAGCCCACCTGCAGATCTCACTTCATATCCCTGGCAGACTTGTTAACCACTTACCCATTGGTGTTTATCTCCTGCCCATGGAGAAAACAAATCCCATATAGAGTACTTGACAGATGACATTGCCAGTCTGTTACATGTCAGTCTACTACCTTGGCTAGAAGGGATTGCATACCAAATGCCAGAGAGTCAAAACTTCCATTAAGGGCTTCGAGATAGAATCTCAAAACACTACATAACTCTGAACACATATAGAAACGTGATGCTTTACAGATACAAAAATATTTATTCAACCCTAGTGCTACTGTTACTAAGATGAGCTTCAAAACTGAAAGGTATCATTTCAAGCAGTTTATTGACACACACACATGTTTTTGTTTTGGAAAACTATAATTGAGTCACCTCTTTGCAACTCCTCAGTGTTATGTTGTACCTATTGGATGTTTTCATTTTGACATTAAAAAATGTTCTCTACATATAATCCTGTGAAAATATGTGATGTTAGTCCACACTGTAGTAATAATTACACTTTAAATGGCATTATTCCATGATGCCTTACAATCATAATTAAATATTCAATTATTACTTTCTTAATGTTTAGTCCAGGGAACTGTATGACAGAAACAGATATGTTTTGCACAATGCCGATTAGCTGCTGCAACATTGATATTGTTTTCTATGTCAGTTACACTCAATTAGTAAAGAGTACAAGAATATCAGCATTAAAACAAAATAAACAGAATATGAAACATATTTATTAGAGGAATATTGTAGAGAAGACCAACAAATCCCTTGTGATTTTAGATGTTTGCTCCTCTACTTAGTACAGCAGGTTCATGTAAGTGAGTGGGAGCAACAGTGGCCTCTTGTCCTATATTCTGATATATTTTTTGTTCTTTTCCTTTTATTTTTGTTTTGTTGTCAAGCTTGTTCTTACTGTACATTCCCACAATATAAAGTTGTGCTGTAGAGTTAGACCAATCCAAATCTTAATTAAAAGGATAAACTGGCTTTTGGAACTATAATACTTCTACAGAAAATGCATATTATGGATAACAACGATGTGTTTTAATGCTCATTAATAGACCTTATAAAGAAAATAAAGTGACAAACTATGTGCTTGAGGTCAAGATTTGCAGTGAGTTTTTAAAACATTTTCTCTGTGAAGTTGGACCTCCTATATTAGACAGTTCAAGAGATCTGGTATAAATTTTTTGATTGTGATCTCCGCTCTTTACAAAGCACAGGTCACTGGCATTGACGTCATGTGCTGGGCCCTGCAGCCCTATTTTTATTTTTATGTTTTCTGATGAGAAGTTTGTTCTCTTAAATAAAATATAATTTTCTATAAAACCCATCTCATGTAATAATATTTACAAATACTTGCTCTTATACACATTTTTTATTGAAGAGAAAAAATAATGTATTGTTAGTTTTCAAGACAGCTGATTTGATTGGTAGTGCAACATGTTTGTCCTTCCTCTTTAAGAAAAGTGGCCACTCTGCACAGCTGCAACCATGAAAGGAGTGAGATTGATACTTTGCAGCACATTTTCTTTTATGGAATTGGTTTGTGTGGTTTTCTTTAAAAGGCTTAATGGTAGGCTGTTGATGAAGTCATTACCCTTCATCTGCATTCATGATCCATTTTCATGTAGTCCTTAATGTATCCCTTGACATAGCTAATGTCAAAGAACTCAAATACTTCTGTGGTGGAAGTCATACTTTTTATGAAGCAGAATGTTGTCAAGTTAACAAAATAGCATGACCATAAGCAAATTGCCTGACATTGACTTGACTAATATAAAATACAGGAAAATAATCTAGTCAGTACCAATCATCCTCATCATGTTTTTTCTCAGAATTCTTTCATGGTACCATCTATAAGGAAGGTCAATCTTCTTAACTGGACAGCAAACCAGAGTAAATGTGCAAGGCATGTATAAAGAACTGTAGTATTTATGTTCTTGGTTGGCCATTGCAAACTCCACACCTCAATCCAATGGCTTGAATATCAGAAAGCAGCTCAGAAGTGCAAATGTGGAATAGCTGGGAGAGAGTTAGAAAATCTCTGCAGTATTCTACTTCATGGGTCAAATTAAGCTATTTAGATGTACGTGTTCAGTGTCTCCCATGGAAATGTACTGTAAGTATAAAAGTATCTGTTATGATTACATAAATAGCAATTTTCCACCAACAGAAGCGCTTGAACCCAACCTCCTCAGCAAGTTGGCACACAAAGACATAATATGACAAATGCCTTATTGATAGTCTTTTTCTGTGGATAATATCTACTTCTGAAGTGACCTCTTAACTGCAGTCTGCCTGTATATGCATAAGAACCATAATCATATTACAGCTGAGCCATGGAGAGGGCGGTGTACTCCCACGCTGATTAAATCTGAACCTTTGCAGCGCCAACATTGGTATATCCAAAATAAGTTTCATTCTCCACTTTTTAATTAATTTGACTGTATTCTCTTTTTCTTAGGTCTGAGCGGAAGATTTCTAGTTACAACACTGCCAACAATTTTTCAGTAAGTCCTTTCATACATTCTTGCCACGGAGAGCTTCTGAGAGCAGGAATAATGGGCATTTCTGTTCTGCATATTCTGTATGAAGAAGTCTGTCCAGGTGTGTCTTTGAATTTTGAATCTCATTTCCAAGATTGGGATGCTGAAATAAATACCTTGTGAACAATAGACTACGTAATTACAATTGAAGTGAAATATAATAGCAGTTTGTCAATGGAACCAAGTGAAAAAAAAAAACAAAGCATTGTATTGATAGTGGGTATACAGTTTTTACTGGAAAGTGACCCCAGTAAGTATTGTTTAATACATTGCATTACATTCTCTGAAAAGGGCAGCTTCGGTGTTTGCCTTTAATTCATCACAGATTGTCATAAAACTGTAATGCAGTGCTTTAAGGAGAATAGCGTGGGAAATATTTCATTGGATGAGACCTGCTGTAGAGGCAGCAGAGAATAACTCCTGTTGCTACACTAGAAAGTGTGTTATGTAACGAATGACACAGTACTCCTCCAGTCACACTTCAAAAGGGCTGCAGTAGTCATTAAGTCCATGGGTGGGCTTAGACCATCAGATTCTTTGCTGAGTTGTTAATTCTTACAAAGCACTGATATAACTGATATGAAGTTTACAGCTGCAGAAGATAATGCTAAGGTGGCTACTGTCACTTGGCAAGTGAACAGGCCTTTGATAGTTTATACTGTGTACATTTTTAAACCTGGGAAGACTAGATTCCCTCATGATGTGTTTAAAATGATGACATGCAGTAACATTGGTATATAAATGAGACATTACCTCCTGTGATGCTCACATATGTGGAATTTAAATATTTTTCTCTTTTCATACATTTTAATACATTTTAAATATATATTTCAGTTTAAGCAGGTGCGCAATCATGTCAGCTTCATGTGGACATTACTGGTTAGCTTAAGTTGCTGTTCTTTTTTAGATTGTATTTCCTTAATCTGCCGTATAATGTATAGACTGCCACAAACACCCAGTGATTTCAGGCTGAAGCATCGGGTATATTTACAAGACAAAGAAGAAAACATGTTTTGTCTGCTGGTTAATACATAGAGAAACTATATTTAATTACAATATCTGTTAAATATATAGATAACTGAATAAAATATTGTCATTTGAGAATGGTTTATTCGCTGCATGTATGGTAAAATGGTAAATTGTTCTGTTACATGTGCAGCTCTGTCTTCTGATAAGCATTTGAGCTCATAACTAAGCCCCACATTCATTCCATCAGGTTGATTTAGGGTATTTTACACATAAAAAATATCCCTGTAAGGAAAAATAACACCATTGTTCAATCTGCCTGATACAATCCAGCGAATGTCCATGGCTACTTTTTTGTCTTAATCACCACGTAAAAGAGTTCATGGTATGTCTCTGTTGGCAAAAGTACCACCTCTTTGTGACTTGAACAATGCTCCTTTCTCCAGTCACTTTCTTTCTATTGTTGCAGTGCCAAGGACGGAAGTTTTCGGCGATATCTGTCTTCCAGGGCTGTGGAGGATCTCCAGAGTTACATCATAGAAAAGAAGTGGGAATCTGTTGAACCCGTGCCAGGATGGAAGTCTCCTTCTTCCATTGCGTAATGAATACATTTTATGCCCTTATTGAACATAGTGTGTCTATATAGGGGATAATTAGTCAGTCAGTTCTACAATTAGAAAATCAGTTCCTGTATTTTGTTTCTTATGTGTCCAAAACCATAACATTTCAGTGAAATTAAATATACAGATACACAAGGTCATGCAGAATACTACAACAGCTAGCAGCCGGGGGTTGGTTAACATTTAAAACCAAAAAGCCATATACAATAGCATGAAAGGTTCCCCCTGGTGGCAAAACCTAAATGTGTTAATTATTACCATTTTATTTGGTAATAAAATTGTAATTTTCCAAAGCAACTTATATAGGTGCCCATGTATATGGTTGGGAGCAATCTGGGTACCTTACTCAAAGTTGCAACCTTTAAATTATGCCTGAAATACTATTAGTAAATCAAACAAAAAACAACACATTCAGTTAAATAATAATATATAAAACAGAACGGCTCATTTCCATTTTGTTATTCATTTGGTTTTCAACACTTTTGTATACTTTTTAGGTTTTGCAAATAAATAATGTAAAAACAATATTGTTCACTTGATTCTTGATATTTGTTTTAATACAGAATGAGAGGGATGGCATCGCTCTTCCAACTCTCTGTTTGGATCCGAGTACGTGAGCAATCACTGCTTTTGTATTTCATTTGAATAGCGTATATTATAATGATTAATGAGATTAAGGTGGGTAAAACTATAGTTAAGATTATGTTTTATATTGAAGTATTTATCATACAAATGAACTATTCAAGAACAAAACTTTGTACTGTGCTTTGCCTTTCTCTATCTTTCGGCCTACTGGTAAACTACTATGCATGCATCATTGATATTCTCCGCACTTCTACTTCTCCTCCCTCTCAGCTTTGAAAAGCCTTCCCACAGCTATTTAAAACAAATTAGTTCATTTTCACAGGAAGTAGCAATTTAAGATGAAACCGTAAAAGTCCAGTCTGCACAGAGAAACAGAAGGTTGTGATGGTTGGATGTTTTCCTTTAACAGCAAATCCACAGCTACTTGACAGAAACCCTTGGCATTCCAGTGTGGGGCTCGTATGCCATCTTTGCTCTGGCAACACTGTTGACTGGACTGCTCCTGGGCCTGGTATGAAAATCAGTAACCTACTGTATATTAATGTATTCCTTTATGATTGTGGAATTAAAGTAGTATCATATATTATGCTCTTCCTTTTTCTGTAGCAAATTATGTATGTAAAATGTGGTAGATTTAATTTATTTGTCAAGACGTTGAACAGGAGATGTAAATTGTATACTTTTCCAAAACACTCCCTCTATTTCATACTTTACAGAAGCTGTTATTACATAGAAAGATATTACATAGATTACAATCTCAGTTATAAAGTAAATTTATGAAGTCAGCACATTTAGTTTTATTTATGTAGTTAGATATATGTAAATTGTGTTAACCTGACAAATATTTTGTGATAAATTACTTACGTAGAAATGTGTTTTTTAGTGTTAAAGTGTCCATTAGGGTACAACATTTTTATGTTGCATAAAATGTTGAGTTCTAAAAATCCTGCTTGATTTGGTGACCTTTTACTATTGGAAAAGGGTAGGTGGAGTGAAAGTGCTGAGATCACACAAGTGTTTTGTAAAAACAAAAAAGAAAAAAAAATGGAACAAGTACAAAATCAACCTTATGTTGTTTTTACAGATGCTGGTTTTGTTGGCAGACTGCTTATGTCCATCAAAACCAAAGAACAAAGATGTAAAAAGAGGTAAGTGATGAATCGATGTATATAGATATGTACTGTATGTATTTATGTATGAATGGCCTAAAGTTGTTTTTCAAATCCCCCGACACTAAAACAACAACATAAGCTGAAGTTGTTTAAATGCTTGTCTTCCTTTGTGGATACCTTGTGATCATCAAAATAGTAACCCACATGTTTCATGCTATGTAATTTATTGAAAAAAGAATAACTGTTTCCTGACACACAGGCATGCAAAAGTGGCTTGATTTAGATCTGTCCTATCTCACCCACCTGTCGAGCTGATTCTTCAATTTTTTATGAAACCTGCAGTGAGACGTTCGATAGCATTTATTTTGTTATATAACACAATTTTAAGTGTTATCGATTTTAAGATTTGAATGATATTCTTACCTTCTTGCTTGCAAATACACAGTAAAACATAGAAGTATACAGATGTGGTTTTTACAAAGGCTGCTATTGTTCTGTTCTCAAACGTCTGCTGAAACACTTAATAGCAGGTTGTTTGAAAAGTGAATTACAGGATAAGAGAACATGTAAACATCTGCGCATATGTTGCTATGGGAACTCAGTGGGGAGCTGCAGTGGGAGAGGGTGAAGGCACTGCTACCACTATGTTCTTTTTCAGCATTGTGTTTTGCCAAAAAAAATATCAGGCATCTCTATAGTCAATTAGAGGAAATGAAAGTCAAGTAGGGTCTAATATTATTCTGGCCATACCAAATTAATTCACAGTTTGAGTAAATTAGCTAATGTCTGGTGGGCAGACAAATCCCTAAGAATTATTAATCACCATGAGTTGAGGAAAGAAGAAATATCAAAAAATAATCTTAAATAAAAAAAATAAAACAGTACATAACAGATGGGATGTATTTTCCTATAAAAAATGTTGAAAAACTAAAAACTAATGCTCTATCTATATACACTCACCTAAAGGATTATTAGGAACACCATACTAATACTGTGTTTGACCCCCTTTCGCCTTCAGAACTGCCTTAATTCTACGTGGCACTGATTCAACAAGGTGCGGAAAGCATTCTTTAGAAATGTTGGCCCATATTGATAGGATAGCATCTTGCAGTTGATGGAGATTTGTGGGATGCACATCCAGGGCACGAAGCTCCCGTTCCACCACATCCCAAAGATGCTCTATTGGGTTGAGATCTGGTGACTGTGGGGGCCAGTTTAGTACAGTGAACTCATTGTCATGTTCAAGAAACCAATTTGAAATGATTCGACCTTTGTGACATGGTGCATTATCCTGCTGGAAGTAGCCATCAGAGGATGGGTACATGGTGGTCATAAAGGGATGGACATGGTCAGAAACAATGCTCAGGTAGGCCGTGGCATTTAAACGATGCCCAATTGGCACTAAGGGGCCTAAAGTGTGCCAAGAAAACATCCCCCACACCATTACACCACCACCACCAGCCTGCACAGTGGTAACAAGGCATGATGGATCCATGTTCTCATTCTGTTTACGCCAAATTCTGACTCTACCATCTGAATGTCTCAACAGAAATCGAGACTCATCAGACCAGGCAACATTTTTCCAGTCTTCGACTGTCCAATTTTGGTGAGCTTGTGCAAATTGTAGCCTCTTTTTCCTATTTGTAGTGGAGATGAGTGGTACCCGGTGGGGTCTTCTGCTGTTGTAGCCCATCCGCCTCAAGGTTGTACGTGTTGTGGCTTCACAAATGCTTTGCTGCATACCTCGGTTGTAACGAGTGGTTATTTCAGTCAAAGTTGCTCTTCTATCAGCTTGAATCAGTCGGCCCATTCTCCTCTGACCTCTAGCATCAACAAGGCATTTTCGCCCACAGGACTGCCGCATACTGGATGTTTTTCCCTTTTCACACCATTCTTTGTAAACCCTAGAAATGGTTGTGCGTGAAAATCCCAGTAACTGAGCAGATTGTGAAATACTCAGACCGGCCCGTCTGGCACCAACAACCATGCCACGCTCAAAATTGCTTAAATCATCTTTCTTTCCCATTCAGACATTCAGTTTGGAGTTCAGGAGATTGTCTTGACCAGGACCACACCCCTAAATGCATTGAAGCAACTGCCATGTGATTGGTTGGTTAGATAATTGCATTAATGAGAAATTGAACAGGTGTTCCTAGTAATCCTTTAGGTGATTGTAAATCATTCAAGGATTATCAGCGTCACTGAGTTCTCTATGGGAAAAAATAGGATTGATGTAATAAAATGTCTACTTGCAGGACATGAACTGATAACAGCCTTAAATAAGAATATCATATGTATAAAACCCTGTAGAGTCATAAAACCAGTCATAAAAATAGAACAAATGATCATACAATTATTGTATTTTGGCAGTATGTTCTTAAAGTCTGACAACCATTGATAACATTTCCAGGTGGGGCTTCTTGTCGGCAGATTACTGAGAGAAGTTTATGTTTTGAGTTTACCTGGCAAAATGTATTTGATTTTAGGTTGTTGTTTTTATTCCACAGATGAATACATAAAAGATGATGTATCTGAGGAAGAGGAGGACTTTCCATCAGAGGAAAAGCATTTGTCTGATGGTGAAAATGAGATTAGCAACCTCAGTGACAAGGTCTCTGGTGACGAGTCTGCAGGAGAGGAAGGATCCGTTCCTGATGATATCGGGGCCGACACAACTGATGGGCAGCTGTCTGAGAAAGTGACTGACAGCACCGTTAGGAAACGGAAGCCTCAGACGCTGGAGACACAGGAAGAGACATAACCACACAGGCTTTAAAGATACACCGCTTGGGCATATAAATTAGAGGATGTGAAAGCCTGGCCTTAGGGTTGTAGTTTGTTGTGTGCTGTTCTAGCAGAACAGGGGCTTTAATTAAAAAAGGGCCACTGTATCTGTTGCTTTTCCAGGTAAGAATCACGCCTGCTGCTATCGCACAACCACTGTCCTGTGCTTGATTATTAAGGGAGCAACCAGTTGTCATAGACTTTGTTGAAGACAAAAAAAAATCTGTTTCCTGGTTATTGTTGCTTACATTTTTTTCCACCGCTGCCTGCTTTTTAAGTCAAAGAACCGTATGCGTTTGCCTACTTTACATTCTCTAGTTTTGTGCCCAGTAAGGTTAGGACCAAAGAGAAAAAATCTCCATGAACATTTTGTGAAGAAATAGAAATCCTAGAATCAAGTATACTTTATATCAGCAACTACCTGTGTGAGTATTCATATGCTACATTAAGTGCTGGCATTACATCAAACCTTATATAAGATTCTTTAGCGCATGATGTTATGGCACATAAAGTTGTCATTCTCTCTCAGTAAGTAACACCCCCAATTTTATGTGAGCATTATATATATATATATATATATATATATATATATATATATATATATATATATATATATATATATATATATATATAAATTCCCTTGGAGAAAGGGAGGCGTGCAGTTATTCGTTTTTTCAGTACATTTTACACAAGATACAGATGATATGAATTGAAACCTGAATGCCAATCACAAAGCAAGAACTTAAGCATTGTCATGTTTCTCAGTTTTTAAGGAAGATAGAAAGAATTGCAAATAGGAACCACAATTTTTTTTTTTACCAACTATGAAACTCAAGACAGATATTTATAAAATACTGAGGTGTCTCCTCTAATGTCGTATTACAGAACATTTCAGCTTGTGTGCTGCGTGCAAATGAAACGAAGCTCATGCATTGAAAACAGTGATGGTGCTATTCCTATATTCCTGTAGAAAAACGTAGGGCCGGATTAAATCAAATCTTTGACCCACCCGCTAATAGAAAACTACAGAACTGTACTCAGTTGTGGTTTCATTTTCAGTAAGATGACACTTTCTTCTAATCATAACTGTAACCGCTTTGATGTACAGGTTTGTAGTTTGCTATTAGCGGGTGGGTCAAAGTTTTGACTTAATCCGGCCCTTAGTCTTTCTCATGCAAAATGTAGCTGTACTGTTTGAATACTGTCTACTATCATTGCATATAGTCATTTTTGAGGAACATTACCACCTGTTATTTTATGATTATTGGCGGACCAATTCAGCCCAATTGGCATGTCGCTGTTGCTTGTGAAAGTGGCCTGTTGTCAAGTATGCCATTTGATATACACCTCTACCCTGATATAACCCAATCAGATATAATGCAAATTCTGGTTTAACGTGGTAAAGCAAAAATTGTTTGGAAAGTCAGAACACAAAGCCGAGCTCATTTACAGCATTTTTAAACTTTCACTCTGATCTTCATTGCATGAAAACAGTCCTGTCTGCAAGTCTTGATTAAAGTTATAACATTGACAGTTTACACACATTGATTAATTTACACTTTTTAGCTTCATTTGAACCTTTTCTATAAGTAAAAACTCTACAAAAGTTCAAATTTTTGTTTTGTTTTACTTAACAATCTACATATAACATAGTTGGCTAAAAGACAAAGCGGTCCATGCTCCTATTTGTTAAAATGCCCAAATCCTTTTTACAACAATTTGTAAGGATGTGTAATTAAAAGCGTTTTCTGATATTTTATATGAATTTCTAATTTTCCGCAGACCAAACTATTAATTTATGATGAAACCGAGCCCACATGGTGACATTTATTAGTGTTTATTACCGGTGTTGTTAATACACTGTATGTTTTAAGTAAACTTATAAAATAACTGTTGTAATTAAAGAAAGGACATACAATTGAACCATTGTAGCACAGATTTATTTACTGCATACATGTGTTAGCGCTAACAAACATTTTTTGCAAGACAATAAATACTGGGAATGCTCGAGGCCAAAGCAATTTCGTGTAACGCAGTCCCCCGAGGACCACGTTATATTGGGGTACACGTGTACATTAGATGCAAAGTAATCATTTACCTTTAACAGTGTACTTTCACCAATTGTAGTTAAGTCTTAAGATGTCTATCATGGCTATAGGTATGATCTAAATTTGCACTTTATTGCCTCTTTTCCCCTTTAAATCACAGAAAAGGGCACATCATTGTTCATGTTATGCTTATTTTATAATATTTCAAAATGTTCCCAAGAATTCTGAGATATATCGAAGAAAAGTGGCTTCAGTTTAAATTGGGAAGTGTAATGCATCCATTTAAATTCCCTTCAGATAAATATGTATTTGCCATGTTTCCTTTGTATTTTCTTTCCAGTCTTCTTAGAATGTCACTTTGTGCCAGAGATCCTTGATGTCAATAGACCACTTTTTGTCTGCTTAATAAGAAAACAATATAACTCAACATTTTTAAATTAATGTTACATACTTCTGTTAAAAAACAAATATCTGCATTAAAGTAAAAGAGTGTCAATATATATATGACTATTGATTGACACTCAAAGCCCAGTTACAAAATGCCAGCTTGTATTAATTTAATATTGTTTAATCTTTGCTTTCTTTATTCAAACAGGGTTTCCTTGGTTAGAGGGTAATTGACTGTGGGTGTTAAAAGCATCTGTAATTTCAAGAGCATGAATTGTATTTATTTTTTTAAATGCCAATAGTGTTACATATTTTATTTTGAAAGATTGTATGAAAAATGCATATGAATTTGTTAATCAATTATTTTTTAAACAATGGTTGACAGTAAATCAGCCATCTTGATTAGCATTGTTAGCCCCCGTATTTTCTAGTGTCTGTTATTAACAATACAGTATAAAATCAACATTTACAGAATTGCCTGAATATTCAGTGAACAAGATCTACATTAAGTCAAAACAAATAAGCCAAAATAGTGTCTTTCATCAGGTTTCCAAGGGTACAGAGGAAAGTTTTTTTTATGAGGTGTAATTTTACATATTTTTACTAAATATATGTCAAGAAGGCTAATCTTGAATTTGAATATACATTCATGTGATTTCTATCCCTTGGGCTTATTTTTAATCAGATTTAGTTGAAGGTCATCTTATTTATAACTAGAAATGGAAAAGCACCACTCCGATCAGCTTTAGCTGGGGTGTTTAATGAAGCTTTTCTCTTAAATTTAAATGTTTCTGTTGCAGTAAACATAAAAATGATACACTTGCAGTTAGATTTTTATGCTAACCTACTAAAACCCTCTCATCCCAGCAGTGTTTCTTGCTAGTAAGATACTTGCATCTTCAAGTAAATCAGTATTTGTACATGAATGTCAAAAATACAAAACTGATGTGACAGTTATTTTCTTATCTGCATTTTACAAATAAATATTTTTTATTTTTAAAGCATTCTTTCCACTATATTTGTATTTTGTGCTTCCCCCACTCTTTATCAGTCTTGTTCATTTCTTTGTTGATTGCATTTTAAGAGCCTGTTTGAATTTTACTGAATTAAAAAATGTTTAACAAAATGTTTTTATACATATTTATACATGTAAATGTTGAATGCCATGTCCCGACGCTATTAAAGTTTTTTTTTTTTAAGATGAACAAATTGTTGGAATTCTTAATAACAAGAACATTATTCTTCTGCATTGTTCACTTGCTAGATCTTTAACATAAGTTAATATGTTGTGTGAAGGTCATGAAGCATAGCTTAGCTGACTCCCTTTTTTGCACTTCCAGGTTTTTTGCGTAATGCTTTTCAATCCTGAATGACATTTTTTGGTTGCATGTGACACTTTTAAAGTGGCTTGTACCACACTTGGCAATTTCCTTATTGGGCTAATATTGACATACATGGGTTATGATGTAAAAATAGCTTAATTACTCTTGGAGCTATTTCCATTGTATGATCAATACAAATAATAATATTTACATATACTTATGCTAATGTACATACTATCATGAACATGAACATGAACACACCTGCTATTATACCACAGCTAACAACCTACTACTGCGATCACTGATATTAACTGGCATATTACCATACAAATAATACATATACAATAATATATAGTGGAGAAAATAGTCAAATGTAAAGTACTTTCAATTCTAGTTATTATAATTGCATAGTATAGGATCTTTAAAAATTCTTGCTGGAAGAATGATGAGTGCAGGTATAGGGGTTGATTGTATTTGTACTTCCTTTCAGCAAAGCATAAAACTCTGTAGTGCTAAACACAGGCTATATTCCTGTACCAAGCCCTTGACAGACCTGATTGCAAAATTCATCTGTGATGCAGTCTATCAAATGTGAACTGCTCGATAACAAGTTTGCTATTAAGAATAAGGAGAAGACTGCTAAGTCAATATGTTACTCAATATATATTTTATTTTTACAATGTT
Source organism: Amia ocellicauda (assembly GCF_036373705.1). NCBI lineage: Eukaryota > Metazoa > Chordata > Actinopteri > Amiiformes > Amiidae > Amia > Amia ocellicauda. Next base: position 43,261,176 of record NC_089850.1, on the reverse strand, counting down.
CGCTTAGAATCTCATACAAGGATCATAAGAAGAGTACCTTGCATTTACATTATGCTTTGTTCTCAAGGGATGCTAAGGCTCTTTACAGGTGCGATGGCACTTACCTATTCCAAGCTCTCATATCAATCTCAATCACCTGCAGATTCACACTGTGCCAGGCTAATAGAGCATTTAAAATATGTTCAAGACTGAGAGGCACTGAAGTCTTAATGCAGTCTCTGTGCTGCAATGGAGTCGAGATGAAAAGCCCATATTTCAAGTTCGTGGTGCAATCTTACGTGAGATAGGAGAGGAACTGTGTGTTAAATGGAAAACAAACGGGCTTTTAGGGTTTTGCAGAGATAATGTTATTGAGGAGATATGGTAGACAGGCAGAAGACAGATCATGAAACGTCCCCTTGGACAGTTTAAAACTGCGAGAGTCACAGAAATAAGAGGAATCCTGATACAATCAGCCTACGCTACGATACTTGTCCTTATATTCTATTTTACTAGATCCTTTCACTCTTAATGTTATGTAAAATATACTGCAGGCATTTAACTGAGTAAAGTCCATTAGCAACAAAATATATTGATGAGAGGATTTTAGCTGCTGTTGAATGGTTTTTTGTAATGGATGTGGTCACTTTTTTAGATGCAATAAAATACTATGTGGGTTACAGAGACACATAGTCCGTGATTGATTATATAAACCCTATAACCAAAAGGATGAGTGGTGAAAAGTCATAAATATTAAAAATAACTGTCCTGCATACAAAAGAGCAGCCAAGTGTTCAGCGAGTAGTGTCAGATATTGCAACATGGCAAGATATTTGAGCTAGTGAAGAATATTGGTTAAATAATAACTAGCTTACACAAACTTGTCCAAGGGTTAAACTGTAGTGTCACCCAACAATCTGAGGGGAGAAAAAAAAGTTCAGAACTAAAGTCAGAAGTATACAATGCGTCTCATCAAACATGAATACTTAAGCTGTTTCATACTAGGCCTTTAGAGAATATGGTCAAGAAGTATTATAATTCAGTCAATCCAGAAAAATCCTCTTGGTGATTTCTAAGCAAATATGTACATTGGTACACTTTTTATCTTCCTATATTTGAAATACCCATCAAGTATCCTTCTTCCTCATTGTTTCCACAGATATGAAAAGAAGATACATAGGCCACTGCTATATCCCTCTGGGTCAAAGTTGACTAATACCATGATTCCAGCAGCTTTCAAGGTATTGAGTTCGACTCCATTTGGAAGGCATCAGTCATCTGGATGCCTAAAGCAAAATGTTTATTGACTCAATATGATCAATTCATTTTCATTATCTAATTCTTTCAGAAGAAACTGGATATATGGTAGAGGTTGAAAAATTGGGGTTTTCCCATGGCTGACAGTGGGCTGATGGATGGCCTTGGAAGGCAGTTGGAAATCACGCTTGCCAGGAGGTACGCAGATGTTAAATCTCAATGTCTTGATTATGCTGTTCTGGAAACACACTACTTGGAATAAATCCAGTCTCAATAAATTTGAGGCATAGACAGCTACAGAAAAAAAAAAAAAATCAATACAAAACCCTTCTTTAGATATGCTAACAGATATCTTTGTGACGACTTAAAGAAGCGACCTGCTGATTCATTCTTCTGCACTCTGAGACAATTAACAAATGTAAATTAATACAACAAGAAAGTATTTATTGCAGGTGCCGGGGGGTGTTTGTTAAACGCTCCTCTGATATTCACACTGTCTGTTGGGAAAGACAAGCAAGCTCTAGTTGAATTCACTCCAATTATCAATAATACATTACGAAACTGTCATTATTATAATTTAGGATAATATCCATGCAAGATCGTTTATCATTTAAGAAACCCTTTGTAATTCAAACAAAACTTCAAGAAATAAAAGAAAATGATTTTGAAAATACATGTGTATTGGTGAATCACTACTGGGAAATGACCCAGAAAATGTTGTTTGTGTTGCAGTATAAAGCAGCATTGCCTAGGGAACATATAAAATACACTAATTAGGTCTGGAACAAGTCACACATGTTTAGAGGATATTTTTAAATGTAATCTCGTGAGAATTATTTGTTTATAACTTCAGACAAAGCAAGAATACAATGTAAATATTTATTTTTTGTCAAAGCATCTGGGAAATTCTTTAATCACTGTGTGGCAGTTATGAATAAATTGCTTAACTAGCCCTCAACTTTTTAATTCACTTGCAGGATGCATTTATTCTGAAGGATGGGTGTTATTACCCTGTATCACAATGCCCATAGATATGTGAACTTCAAAATCACAGTCTGCACTGTAGCAACTAAAACCTAATTATTTTTGACAACTTGTTGCTTGCACAGACATGCCATGTGAAAGTTGTTTATTGCCAGACTCATCACAAGTTCACCCAAAGGCCTGAGGGTCTATGTCGGAAATTCTCGCATGAAGAAAAAGGCTTTGTCAACGGGGGCCATGATGTTTTCTGTTTAATCAGAGAATTCTTACTATTTCAGTCCCAAAGCAACACAGTGGCGTTACCTCTTGTAATACGTTTTAAATAAATTATCAAATAACTTCTTCTCAAAGGCTCACCTGTGTGTTCAATGTTGACTAAAGTGTTACAACAGCTCCACTTAAAACAGCTCCTATATCAACAGTACAACAATATAACCACTTTTGTCCAGCAACAAGAAAGGATTTTCTCTGGAACAGATGTTAATAAGCAAAAAAAATAGCAGATAACTATACACCTAAAATACACTATTTTACAAAAAAAGGGAATATATCCAATTAATTTGTTAACACTTGAAGGACTTACATCAAATATCTATGTACTATTCCATAAGAATAAGCTACAGTCTCAGTGCCAACCAGACTGAGTGCATGATTTATAGTGCCAAAGTAGCTGATGCCAATGAGTTTCATAATTCTTGAAACTATTGTATATATCAGCAGTTGTGTATAGTCTATTCCAGAATAGCTGAAGGTCACTCAGTCATGGCTTAGCTCCTAGAAAAGCATGTGAACATTGAACTCACTGGTGTTTGTTAACATTTCATTATTAGTTACCTATAAACTCACAGAGGGAACGAAAAAACAAACTAAAAAAGTAGAACACAGTATAACATTAAATATTGGAGACAGTTTAAAAAAGGTGTGTCATGAAATTTTGTTTCTGTTATTTCATCTGAGGTTAAGTGTTTTAACTTCTGGGGACATTTAAAGGTGTTTGATTATTCTCCTTTGCTGCATACAGCCTCAGATTTCATGCCTGAATCTGTAAACCGAACCGACAGCATTGATTTGCTCCTGAAAAAGAATATGAGTAGGCTGTCTTCTATGCTGTAAGTTATATTGACAGCATAGGGGGAGAAAACCCTTCAGCAATCTGCGGTTGGAAGAAGGTGGTTCTCTGGCGATTGTAAAATAAACAGCAGTTCAAGAAAGTTCTCAAAGGAAACTTAAATGCTAATAATTTACAGACCTCCTGTCAACTTTCTGAAACAAAGTTATTGAACTGCTTCAGTTTGTCTCCGTTACCTAACAGACTACCGAAACAATGTCAGAGAAGCCAGTGTGCATCAATGATTATGAGCAGCAAGCGAAGAGAATTCTCCCTAAAGCCGTGTTTGATTATTTTTGCTCTGGCGCTGATGAGCAAGAGACCTTAGCAGACAATGTAGCAGCATTTTCCAGGTAATTTACTAATATTGCAGCCTAAATGATCCTATTAAATAACAGAGATCAAGAACCTTCTGCTTTTGTGCATAACAAGATACTTCTCATGTGTCACACAGCATGACTGTTCCTCCTTATATTTTGAAAGGAGAGGAATTGATCATATCTATTATTATTATTATTATTATTATTATTATTATTATTATTATTATTATTATTATTATTTATTTCTTAGCAGATGCCCTTGTCCAGGATGAACTGGTAGTTAATTGTCACATCAAACGTTGTACATCATTATTTTACAATGCAATATCCAGAATACTGTACTGTCTGCATCAGTAGATTGGTGTGTATATTTTTCTAAAATGTAAGTAAATCTATGCAACATTTTGGTGCAGTTTGTCATAGGTAATAGTTGTGATTGGAAAGCATTACCAAATGTTTACTAAAAATAATTAATAACTGTAATTCCAATTATACTGGTTGATAATCTTCTAGTAGCTCAGTAGTAGCAGATAAACATGATTAGTTGAACAGTACATACATTCAAAAAATTCAGCCCAACTTCCAAAACTCAATGTTTTATGGTGGGATTTCAAAGCCTAGGCAAGCAAAGTATTTGGTTTATACTTGGAGTTTAGTGTGTGGGTCAAAGGTTTACTTTAATCGGAGTTACTGTTTCATTTGTTTATGTTCTGTTTGGCCATCTTCATTACAAAAACATGACCATGTTGAGAATTGGGATTTCTAACTGATGAATATACCAACTACTAGTTCTAAGGACATTTACAGGCTCAAGAAATCAGCCTGTGAACAGCACCTTCTTGTGGAGGTTTGTTCTCAATATCTAGAGGTGCCTAACCCTGGTAAACTGTATTGAATCGTGAGATATTATGAGGCTTGATTATCCTCCATTGTATTTTATTTTTGTCAGACCTTTTATCTTTAATTTAAAGGCTATTACCACTGTGAACCATTCACATTTTTTTACTATCTTATGATGATCTATTAATTTGTTTGATCAAGATGGAGGCTGTATCCGCGTGTGCTCCGAGATGTGTCCTGTATGGACCTTTCTGTATCCATCCTGGGACAGCGGGTCAGTATGCCTATCTGTGTGGCTGCCACTGCCATGCAACGAATGGCACATCCTGATGGAGAAACAGCCACTGTGAAAGGTACGAGAGTAAGAGCACTGGGCCTATGTGACCCATTACAGTTTATACTTTGCTCTGAAATATAATGCTTCCCTCCTACCTTTTTAATGTTAATAATATGTATTCCACTAGTTGAATATAAGGACTTCTAGATAATATATTTTATTGAAGATTAGGTTTGACTAAATACATAACTTTTCAATGCTGCAGTTGCTGAAATGTAGGGAGTTTACAGATCAATGTGATGTTTGGGTTTATTACTGAAATTGTATCATTGTCAGCGACAAATTATTATTAAGAGTTGCAGTCTTTTCAATAACCTACCAATAACTACCACAAGGTGGTGCTCCAGTACTAAGGGAGCAATACTGCAAACATTTACTTAATTTTTTCAATTACAGTAATGCAAATAACTACACTAACACTAACAAGTTGTAAAGCTAAAGGTAATTATAGTGCATTATAGTGAAAAATGTGTAAGTCTATGTTGTCTGCTAAATGAAGGGAAACAAATATTTTGATAATTTACACTGAACAATTGGTGACATATGATATTAATTAATTAATGTATCATTAATTTTAGGAAAATATAACTTTAGAGCTGAAACATCCAAAGGGCATGCCACTGTAATCATGAACATTTCTGTGAAAGATATTCAGATTTTGTTGTTTCCCCAAATCGTTATCTGTTTGATATGCAGGGGTATCAGTTTGTCTTCACTGGAGATCCTTGACAAGGGCAGACTCTATACATAGTCTATATAAGTCTATTACTGACCTAAGTGTTTCAGGGCACAATGGCTCGGCACCATTATACTTAGTGAAAACACTATGTAGTAGAGTGGGGGGCCTTTACCTGCCTAGGATATCATCCAATCATAAGTTTAATGATGTGATCATTCAAAATTTGAACTGATTTTCAGAATGTGAGAGGAACAAAACATTGTGAAAAACAAAACCAAAAGTCTCGATTCACAGGATGGTGGTCAACTAGTGTATTTAGGATTGAATTGTGTTGCTTAATGCAGCCTGCAGCTCTGCTGGCACTGGAATGATGCTCAGCTCCTGGTCCACCTCCAGTATCGAAGAAGTGGCCGAGGCAGCCCCTGATGCTGTTCGCTGGCTGCAGCTTTACATCTATCAAGACAGACAGCTGACCACAACTCTAGTAAAGAAAGCCGAGGCAGCAGGATATAAGGGGATCTTCGTCACTGTGGACACACCATACTTGGGGAGGCGACGGAATGACGTGCGGAACCGATTTCAGCTCCCCTCTCATCTGAGGTATGAGGACAGCAGAAAAACAAGTACAAAGTGCTTTTCCAGTGTAAAGTACTGGTTAATTGAAAAAAAGACTAAATATTTTGTCAAGCGCAACATATCTGTTGAATTTCATTACCTATTTCTATTTATGTACTATACCAAAGACAATAAGGAATTTGAAATGAAAAGAAAAAATGCATGAACATCTGGAAAGTTTGAGGAGATGAACATAATTAAAAAAAACGTTAATATTAAATATAATATGTTTAGTATATAGTATATCAGCAAATAGCATCACTTGGAATAAATTAACGAACACCATCTTATATATGATCATATGGAAGTTGTTTTCAAAGTAATTACAGGCACAAATCTTGTCTGAAATGTTTAGGCTGAATATCTGCAGAAGTTTTCTTGTTTTCTAAGCTTGATTGTTCAATTTCCCTCTCCTGCCCAATTTACATGATTGGGCCAGTCAAGTGACTGGGACAATGGTATACACAGGCTTATCAGAGTCTATGCACCCAAGAACCCTATAGCATGTTCCTTACCACACATCTTGGATCTTGTTCCGCACTCTCACATTTCGGTTCTGCCTATACACTGGCCATCCCATAATACACTGCCTTTGAAGGCTCTGGCTGGTGTTTTCTCCTCTGAACTGATGTTTCAGCCGCCATCTTGCCACCCCATACACTATTTGAAGTGTATTTTGATGTTTCTCTACCCAGTCATTAAGGGGGTCTTCTGAACACTGCATTTCTCTCTCTCTCGTAATAAAAGATCTATGAGGAGGGTAGGCGCTCACCCAAACAATAGAAAATAAGGTGCTTAACTTGAGGTCTCATTTTCCTTGGTGTTAAGTGCAAAAATACCTCTCTCAGACACCCAGTCCCTCTTCTCTTCTCTTTCTGGTGGCAGTGTTCATAAAAGACCATATACTCTGTGATTGAATCATTCACATTACTCATCCCCTTGAGGGTGGTATGGGGTTGTTCTGCTCTTTTGGATGCCATAAAGTTTACACAGATTAGTTCAGCTTCAAAACACTGACTTTGGTTCAAATGAATACCTCCAGGAACTCAATACTTAAACATCCATTCTTGAATCAATGCCTGGGCCACTATCATTGCCTTCCTGTCTTTTGTTGGGACAGCCACTGTAAATCTTCTTCCCAGTAAACAAGCACAAGACCTTTCTACCACAGTAAGTTTACACACATTTGTTCATATTTCTCTTAAAATACATTTTGTCTGTGGTCAAAAACATTCTTTTGCAACCTAGCAAATGGCTGTTTGCCACCAAAACCCTCCTGTAAAATGTTCAATATGCCCTTAGGGTTTTTCTCTCTGGTGAAGGACGATAACTAATTTCATCCTTTGCCTCCCTTTCCAAGTGTTCATAGATAAAGTCTGGCTCTTCTGCAAGGGACAGACATCATAAAACACATTTTACATCATCAACCCACTCAAACACAGAGATGTTACCACCAGATTGACCATTACATGTTTTACATTTATTTTCCCTCAGGACATAAATAATAATATCCCCATAACTTGTGTGTGAGTGGTCTGAAAGACTGGGGTTGAGTTGAAGCCAAATCCATCAACCTATCACTCTCATTCCTTAGGGCATCACTGTCAGCTTTTTCCTTAACTAGCCTCTCTTTCAAGGCTAGTTTTAATTCAACCTGCAGGTTCTTCATCAACATTTAAAAATAAGGGTCTATAACTCCCCATTGAGAGAAAAACATATAATCTTTATAATAGTATAAACTTTAGAAATCATGTCCTCCAGGCCTTCCTCAAACTGTGGTCCAGTAGGTTGAGTGGTCTGGCTTCCAATTCGTGTCACAGTGTTAATTTACCATCATAAACACCTATAACCTCCAGCTGCAACCAAACAAATAACAGCTTCAGGTGTTCAAAATTATCCCATCTTCGCCACCAAAATTTCTGTTGCATAGGTACAGTAAAGCTTTCGATAAAAGACGACACCAGAGTACAGTAGAAAAAAAAAGAGGATATTTAGAGGATAAAAGAAACCCTCCTCATACTCACCACAAATAACACAATCCATCCCATGACCGTGAACCACAAGCTTCCATTAACGGGTTTCAATCCCCTTTTATAGAAAGATTTCAGGGTCTTAGTTGTTAACCCTTTATTTTGCTTACATTATTATTTCAGAACTGCTATAAGCTGTATTTCACATTATGATTAATTCAGAACAACTGCATTACAAGTCACCAAGACTTACATAATGCTTTATTTCTGGTAATGCCACCCCTTTACTCCTGCCCTGGCCCTTAAGGGCTTATGAACTTCTCAACCTTATGGATATCTTTTTCTTGGCTTCTCAGATCAAGATTATGAAGTGGCAACAAGGTGCTATTGAGTAGAGAGGGTGTGTATTTTGGAAAAGGTATTCCTAGATTTCCCTCCAAGAACAACAATAACAGATTCGGACTAATTTAATTTTGTAATTATGCTGTGTTGATTTTGTTGTTTTTTCCAGGATGGCCAATTTTGAGACCTCCGATTTGGCGTTTTCTTCAAAGGAATGCTATGGCGAAGATAGTGGGCTGGCTGTTTATGTAGCACGGGCAATTGATCCCTCTCTGAAATGGGAAGATATTGCGTGGCTGAAAAAAATTACTACGTTACCAGTAGTAGTGAAAGGAATTTTGAGAGGTGAGTGCTTTTCTGAAATGAAAGCATTCTGGTCGACAATGGTCGCACTACACTTGCTATGCCTATTGGAAGAAACTTAATTCTTGATATCACGTGCTTGTCACAGGATTGCCAGCTCACAGAGTAACACAGCTCATTGTACAGAGCTCTGTACAATAATATTAATATTTACACATTTATTTTTTTACCTTCTATGGTGCTATGCCAAATACAAATTTGGCAGCTTCTGAATCTTTGGCTTGAAGCTGATCACAACTGCTGGGGATCCATGCTGGCATTGCACAAAAAAATGATCAACAGATATATATAGTCCCCCAAAGATTCAACCTTGAAGAATATTTACTATACTAAACAATCATCTCAGCCAAAACAGCAGTGAAATCAGACTCTCAGCAGGATACGTAACATGCACAAAACAGAAAAACAGAAAAAACAGATGACATAAACTGCCTCTTGGAATTATTTGGGATTCAGAATACATATTGGAAGCTATTAATGGCAATTTTATTTGTTTTGAACGTATAACTGGAAAAACATATATCCAGGCATAGGAGTGTCAATAAACTGTGACCACTTATTGGACAGTGAAAGAGTGTGTACCCTTAGAAACACTATGAGAAGACTAAGTCTCTGTATCTCATTAAATGTCTTGTCTGAGCTGGGTATTTCCATTAATGACCAGAAAATAAAGTGACCATTCTGAAGTTTGTTTAGTTAAAAATAGTTAAGAAAATAAAGAATAAAAGTAGCATGCACTTTCAATTATCTCCGTACTTGCTTGTAGATCCTGACTTTCCATTATGACCTGCCAAATGTTTTTTTTTCTTCTTCTTCTTCTTCTTCATGGAAAAAGCAGATATGAATAAAACGTTTCATCAAGTTCCCTCCATCAGGTAGCCTTTGCAGCCCCAGTCAAACACTCTCAGGCCAAGAGGAGGCTTTTCCTATTCACCAATTTCCATCTGTCAGACATAATAGCATTTGGAAATGGATATTACATCTTTAAATATTGCAAGTTTTCAAAAGCCCCATGGACAAAACGGCTACTGTAATACGACTTCAATTACACAGAGATGCCGACTGCCAAGAGCAGTATTTTACCTCTTAGGCTTCTCAACACACTTTCAAAGTCAAATAGACATGTGATACGTGATGCAAATATATCACATTTCAGTGCTTTTTTAACATTATGTGAAAAAAGGAAAATGCCAAGACATTTTCAGGAGTAGTAACTTTTTCCTGTTAGTCATACAGATACTGTGCTTGCTGAGAGAGAAGGTGCAAGTGGTTTACCACAGACATTTTTAAAACAGGGGCTTCTATTTAAGTCCTGTTAGACAAAGGTACACTTTTCCATGGTCAATGACTGATTTTAACTACACAGTGAAGAAATGCTACACGGAAATCTTTACAAGCACAACGTATGAAAGACAAGTATATCAACTTATGTGGAATTTATTTTGTCCTCACTATATGAACAGCATTACAATCATACTTACAGCAATATGTGTGAGTAACTGGGGTTTAGTAAAGAGAGACCCTCACTGAACACAAATGAACTCTAATTATTTCAAGTTTACTGTTTACTGCAGTCACTGATAATGAAAATAGCAATCTTCCATATTAACCAAAGTCAAGTAAACCTATTTATTTATTTGATATTGCTTATCTCATATCATTTTGGTTAATGAGATTTACACCATCCAACCAATGCTTTTTGCTACTAAAAGGTCTGCTGTTTGTATTTATAGATACATGAGATAACATCCAATTAGATTAGAAGCAAGCACTAGCCTGACAGAAGAGTTTCCACTGCATTTTTCATTTTCAGCCCTTTTGGAAGCTCATGAAAACAAGCCTTCTTCTCAGATGCTATAATTTTCACGATAGTTGCCATAATTAAATGTAATTTCTGAAATGCGGAATCTTTGACTCTTTTAGCCGATGATGCGCGAGAGGCTCTTAAATATGGTGTTGATGGAATACTTGTTTCAAACCATGGAGCACGGCAGCTGGACGGTGTGCCGGCAACTGTAAGTAGCAGCAAAACCACATCAAAAGTAAATGGGAACGACTCTGTAATATGCTTAATTGTCACTTGGAGTGTGGGATTTTATATTAAATGCTTCTCGAATTAGAGGTGAGGGCCGTAAAAGCGGTTTGTAAGTTTGTGCATTTCCATAATTATCAAGTAAACTGGTGATTTATCATATTGCTATTTTCTGCTTTTCCCCCATGGGTCTCTGCATTGAAGAGCACTTTTTTTGTTCTGATGCTGCTGAAGTCTCTGAAATATCAATACAGTTGTAATGCTCTGCACTGCACACAAAGAATGAAAGGGTATCGCAGCTCATCCTGGTGAAGTTAATATTATTTGTCTGAGCAGATTGACATCCTCCCAGAGATTGTTGAAGCTGTTGGAGGGAAAGCAGAGGTTTTCCTTGATGGAGGGGTACGCAAAGGCACAGATATCCTGAAGGCCTTGGCATTGGGTGCCAAGGCTGTATTTGTTGGACGCCCTGTCCTCTGGGGACTAGCATGTCAGGTAGGGTTTTTTCCAAAGCATGTTAAAAAATGTTATTGAGAATATTAAGTACAAAAGATAATCACTTGAAAGTCATCCTCTTCATTCAAGGCCAAAATCTGTAAAAACAACATCCCACATGTATAGGCTGAAACTGGTCACACTTTGAAATAATGGGCACTATTGACTAATGAATATGAATACGAATACCATAGGATTAACACATTAATTTGTAATACTCTTCAGCTGATGTTAATCACATGTATAATAAGGTTAGGGTTCATACGATCAACATCAGAAGTTAGATGACATTCATGAGTTATTTATGTGTTAATCCTCATTTTAGGGAATACATTTTTGGCTTATGCACAATTCTCAAGTCAATTACAAGTCAACATTTTTATAGTGCAGAAAATAACAGTTTTTTTCATCTGTTAACAGGGTGATAAGGGAGTGAGTGAAGTTCTTCAGTTGCTCAGAGAAGAACTTAGTTTAGCCATGGCCCTGGCAGGTGAGCTTGATTTGTGATTTGTTTATTTCAAATACTGACATTCCCAGCTTTATCTCTTTAAGCATTTATATATGTTTATTACACGTAAAGGTTAATGCATGTTATTGGTTGCCAAGATGAACTCAGTTTGAAGTAGTTTATTAGTATGCAAGCCTCATGTCTAAACATGGTTATGTAACACAGGTCGCGTGTTGCATTAATATGCAGTTATGTTCCCATGCCATGTAAAAAACACAGTCTATGTATGTATGTATCTTCCAGCAATGTACTAGGTTTAACCAATAGTTCTAGGTCTCAGCAATAAGTTCATGCAGTTCTTCAGCACTTTTTTATTGATGATAATGAGCTTTTACAATCTAGAATGTAAGACCTTATATAGTGCTTACTGTATCTCCTATACACTTGTGTAGATTCTAAATTTGTAAAATGTATTATGCTGAACTTCACGTATTATTGCTCTGATATTTTCTAAGTCGCCCTGGACAAGGGTGTCTGCTAATAAATAAATAACAATAATAATAAATAATAATAATGACACACATGAAACATGAAGTCCTTTACAGAGTTTGTCAATTACAGGTGGAACTGAATTTTTTTTTCTTATGATGTTTCAATGTAGCAGTTTTGTTTGTGGGATTGCTCTACAATACTTCTACAAAACTGCTTGGTTATACATCAGACAAAATATGAGACCACCATGTAATTCTTCTGAGTGTAGTCGTCACTGATTTATTTAAACCACGGTACTTATGATGTTATACCCTTCATGTCTGAGTTACTTAACATTCATAAACCTTGCTAAATCCCAGATATGGAATTTAACATTATTGAGGGCCTACACCAATACTGTTGACACTCTGTAAGAAACCCAGATGGCCTTAGCTCTGTTCATAGTTATAGTGCACTGGAATTTGGCACACTTCACTATAACCATAAGAGACCGAAAAGTGAAGTGCGGATTATGTTCTCGTTCTTGTAACATGGCTTCTTCTTCCAAATCTCAGGTTGGGCTCATCAAACAAGCCATGTAGAGCAATGTTGCATATATGAATTCAAGTGACTTGCCATGAGCTTAAGTCCTGCCATCTGATTTGATGTTGACCATGCCATGCTTCTTATAATTGCTGCTTTCATTCATGTCGATATGTCAGGAAGGTTTATTTTATGGTGCATCAAGCAGTGGTTTCTAAATTATTTTTATGTTATTTTTTATTTCTGTAGGATGTCGTACAGTGAAGGAAGTTGACAGGTCCATTGTGAGAAAATCTGTACTTCCTTCACGGATTTAAGAAGAACAAGTTCACTGCACAGTAAAATGATTCTATGGAAATTATCATATCATTTTTGTCTTTGTTGAAACGTTCCTGTATAATAAAATATAGCAAAGTCACCATTTGCATTGTTTATTCTGATACATGTTTGGAAGGTAAATCTTTTCTCAAGATGGGAAAATGGGCACAACCACTTCCTAAAGACCTTCAACAACATCAGTTTCTCTGTAAGGGAATTACCTTGTATAGTAATTATTTAATGTAATCTTAACTGACTGAATAATCTTCTGAAGACTTACGTGGAAATAACCAAATGTGTTGATAAAAAACAGCTTTCTAAGTCTTACAAAACAAGACATGGGTTATAACTTGCTCCAGATTCACTGAAGTTTTTTTTTTTTTTTTTTAAGCAATGGGACCTTATACCCACAGACTATTTTTTCTATTAAGGAGTAAATCCTGAAGCTTACAAGGATTGCTATCTGTAATTTAATGAGTAACTAGTTCCCTGTTCCCTATTCAGTAAATGCAAAAGATAGCCATACTGATCTATTTGGATGACTTATCAGTGTTGACGGAAGCTTTAAGAGTACAAGGTCCGCAACTCTTTGCAAATAGGGATAACATTGCAGTCATACAGCTCACATTAATCAATGACGTTTGCCTGAACTGGAGGCAACAATTTAGGGTAATCCTGACAGATTTACTTTAGGCATTTTGGAAACCGCATTTCCCATAGCTTGCAACACTTGGTATGAAAGTGGCGAAGAGCAGAATATGACATTATACAGAAACTATTTGATTAGTTTCCTTGATACTTCATAGGGTTATGATTCAATACATATTATAAGACATTCAGTGAGTTCCTCATTTTTATAGTGTCCATGTTTTTTTAAAAACTGCTATTTTAAATGAATTTGCTATTACAAAATTCATTCAACTTCCAGGGTAGAATTCTCAAATTTCTGTATAGGCAGGAAAAAGCACTTTTAAGTATCATAAAATTATAGTGAATCTCTGAATTTACTCCAATTCCTTCTGTATTGACTGTTTGCAACAAAGCAAATGCAAAATATGCAGGACCTGTCGATCATATTCTCCTATACTCTTTAGAAATATGCCATTAAAACCCTCTGCAATTTCAATCAATGAGGGTCTCACAACCACGTCCTCCAACGCAAACCAACCCTCTTCTGAACATGCCAGCCTTCCGTCTGCTGCGTCAAGGCCACAGAAAAGTTTAAGGTACCATAAAAATATTTTCTCAGTAATCCCAGGGTAAATATCACCGAGACAGCATCTCTGCTTTATGCATTAAATCTATGTTTAAAACTTGACTTAAAAAGGTTATATTTAGAAGACAGGTAGTGTGTGTGAGCTGCAGGCGGGTGATGAGGGTGGCCCCAAACTGTGTTTTGGACACTGCATTTTTGTCTTCCTGCTCTTTTGCACACGGGCTTGAAGGAAAGCCATTTGGCTTCATTGAGAACATTGTAGCTACTGCTAGTATCAGCTGATGAATATTTATATTATCCCTGGCAGGACCCGAAAGGCAAACAGGAAAAAAAAAAAAAGAGGTTCGGAAAGGTCATATGAACTCTATGGGATTTCTTTACCAACACTTTCCATGGCTGAACAGTGACTTCTGAATGAATCCATTATATGCGTGGTCTCGGCACAGGAAAACAAACTTTGTCAAGACCCTGTTCATTAGCACCTAGTACTTTGTTTGAACCTTGTCTCTTAGCTGGGGCCTAAAAGGGAAACCCTTTTCCAAAATCAAATGTACAGTATATGGAGCCGCCACAGGGGTTTTCCATTGCAAATTGCTCAGGACCAAATTAAAATCTCCATGGTGCAATAAAAGACTAGCATAAGCAAAGGGAGGCTGGGAAGTGTTTGAAGAGCATTAAGAAAAATAAAGTAATTGCCTGCAAATCTGGCAAGGCCAAAATTACAGGTAGCGCTCAACTTTGAAACTGTCCGTCAATTTTTTATATATTTCAATGGCTATTTATATTATGGCAAACAGGCCATTAAATTTAAATATTCTGATATTCAATACTTTACATAACCATAAGCATATAAATTACTACCACATAGAACACATCTTAACCCAAGACATTGTTTGAGTGTTTGAGTGGGTTTTGCACTTCTATTAAATAGATTAACATGAAAGATGTATTGAAGTAAAGTCATTTACCAGTGGATCAAGAACAAAAGTGTCTTTGTCTTTCTCTAAATTCCAGTTAGATCTATTTTATTTTTCATTTAAGATGTGAAATAACACAATGCACACAATCTGCTGGTAATAAGGAACATCCTGATGCAAAGGGATACCTGTGATCGTGTTGCTGTGTTTTTCTTGGCTCAGCATGACTTTAGATCTTTGTAAATATCTCTCCCTTAACAGCACCCTGCACTTTATCAAAATAGTGTTTGTGTTCGGATTTAAAACAGTCTCCCTTCAGAGCCTCTCACATCTTTAAATACTTCTTCACACACCATTATTTTTCCAGACATAACCCTCGTAAGATCTGACCAGGAGCAAGTTTGTGTTTCTTCAGGCTTTTGAAATTGTTTGAATAAACAGCTGTGTTGGAACACATTTTTTGTTTTGTTTTGTTTTTGGAGGCCATCTGCCATCACAATCTTTTACTACAGAAAATCCTGAATGTTTTTATTATTATTATGATTATTGGATAATAACACATGGACTTAAAAACTCCTAATATGAAATGTACTTATTTTTCTGATAATATTAAAAAATAATTATTTAAATGTAACGTATTTATTTCAAGGATGTTCATTTGAATCAGTTTATTTTTCCTTTACTCAAATCATAGTATATAAATAAGAAGTAATGTGTGCCTCCCAAAGAACCTAAAACTTTCTGCTCCAAGCCGTTTACTTTGGATTATAGAGTAAGGAAATGAAATTAAACATTTTTAAATAAGCAGTATTGGGTTGCAGATTGTAATATGCTCCATTAACCTGCAGCAGGTGGTGCTGTTGTATATAAATTAATTTTGTTTTGGTCCACTACAAGGGAAAACAAATGCTGATAATTTTGCAAGTATTATGCATTTATTCAGTTATACTACTTATTGTGTAATTTATCATTATAAGGCCATAATAATTGTTTAAATCATTATACTTGGCAATTTTAAATGTAATAAGCATTTTTAAAGTATACACTTACATTTAATGTTCATATGGTTGCCTTTATCTAAAACAAACCAGGTTTTCAGTCTACACACTATATATTTTCTCATAAAGCTTACTTTTATAGCATTCCATCATTTTGACATCCTTAATTTGTATGCTCAGATGAAAAATATGTTCAGTTTGTTAGACTTAAATATAAGTTGATGGTACAAAATTAATATTTCATTTTCAAGGCATGTTGTGCTTTTGATCACAGTCATTTTATTACACTCAGCCTAATACTTATTTTTATTTATTTCTGTGTGTATCTGCGTGGGTGTGTATGTCAAAACTGCTCCCAGTATTACACCACAGCATTTTTTCAGTTTCCTTATAGAAAACCATAACATGTAAACCATAACAGCAACAGTGGTAATGAATTGTATGCTTGCATTTGGATGTTCCCATCCTATTAGTGTTATTTAAGGTTCAGACTATGGTAAGATATTGGGTTTGGCCAGGGATAGATTTCCCAGGAAATGTAGACTTCCATTTGGATTAGGGTTTCATTTCTAAGTTAACTAAAAAGGACTGAACATCCCTTTTCTTTTCTATTTTAGGACAATAATGTAGCAGGTATTTTAACCCTACTCCCAAATCAACCCTCACACCAGAGCCACCTACTCATGTTATTCTATCACCTTAATCTCTAAATCTAAACCTTCCTAATACTAACTCTAACCTAATCCGTCACCTATCCCAACCTGACAAAAACATTCACTGATACAATGAACATAACCCAAAACCCTAACTGACAACAAAACTACTAAATTAAACAAATAAACAAAATAACATTAAAACGTCCCTTCTACTAATGGGAGTCTGTATGAAACTGTGTATATATATATATATATATATATATAGAGAGAGAGAGAGAGAGAGAGAGTTTTTGACTGTCATACGATTCTGATTGTATTTCTATACATTTTTATAAATGTATTTGCACTTTCCCTGCTGTTTAATTCAAAGATCATGAAAATGTATGGCAAAGCTGGTGTCCACTAAGGAGAAGTGTAAATTTGTAAATATGATAAAGACCCTAAACACACAGCCAAATTAAACCTGCAAAACATTGAAGGTCTTCTGAACAAAGGCAGCAGGTTCTGGCATTGACACTGGCCTCTCTAGATGTCTGGGGACTGCATGATTATAGAATGGCCTTTGAGAGTCCAGTAAATATAATTGTATTATTTTGTTGTCTTGTTTAAAAGCTTGCATGCAGAAATTTGTCTTCCAGATGACCCTTTGTTTGCCGAAAGCTGTCCACCTGAAAGATGAAGTTTCAGTTCAAATATTTTCACTACTGTTATGTTGTTGTGATTGACCTGTATTTGATGTTGCAATATGACACATTTTTTGCTGTTTGGGTGATTAAACTCTTGGTAAAAGGTGTGGTTGACTTTCCCGGAATGTTGTACATTTCTTGGTTATCTGCTGCCCGTCAAATCTGATCTTAAATCTTAATTATTTGAAAGCAGGCACACATTGTCCTTTGTTATATATAATTTTATGTCTGCTTAGGGCTTCAATCTGTTATTGGGAGGGGGTGTGTTTTATTCAATGGGTTTTCTGTCAGGGTGGCTTTGATTGTCTCTCAGATTTCCTTTTTTGCATTAGCAGGAGGTTTGTATTAATAATATGTCCTGTTGCTACAACATGTTTGTCAAGTTGTGAGGATGGATTTCCAGTTTTATGTCTGCCATGTGTTGTTTGACTCTTTATTACAATCACTGATGTAAGATGCATCATAGTTATTGTGTGGAATAATGTACACACAGCTGTTAGTGAGTTAAAGAAACAGATTTTCCTTATGGTTAGTGTGGCCATCACATAGGTTTTTGCCTTTCTTTAAGAATAGCTTGATATTGTGCTGAGACAGCAATCTTTTGCAAAGTTCACTGACTCCTCAACGTTTGGTAGGAATACAGCTCTTGTAGTCTGTGTTTCTTTTGATGGCTCTCTTCTAAAGATTTAAAGCATTATTTCATGCTAATATGAAGAATCTGGATATCCATTAAAATTGCAAACAGTGTTAAATTGTTTTCAGTTAATCTTTATACAGTGTGAACAGCCTGAACCCCAACCATAGCTAACACCTAAATGTCAAGCGAGGCCTGTACACAATTATACAACCCATTGAGTTAAGTCAGTAGAAAAATAACCTTAAACTTAATGAAAACCTAAGTTTACTGGGGAATCTAACCCTAGCCCAGGCCACAACGTAACCATAATTTTGTCACTGAAATTAATTTGAATGCATAATTAAGCTAAATGACTCAAGACAATGCACTTTATACAACCAAAATGCAACTATTGGACAATTCCTACAATTAGCTGTATCTCAAAATAAAGCCTATTGTCTAATTATCTAATTTTGTATTTTGTATGCCACCAACGTGGAAATACACTATAAATGAAAGCTCCTTATCATGACAGGATCACAGCACATCAGAATTAGCATTCCCATTGAAAATTCAAGATATCAATTTGGGCTACATCATTACAATTCTACAAGGCATATGTGTCAACAACATTCTCCTTAGGGAAATAAAATAAATGTTGCAGTGCACAAACAAACAACTAATCTCTGATATTCGTTGACAGCTTAAACCTGCTTATTGTGAAGAAGAAATGTGTATTGAAGAAACAAGTTATTAAAATAACACTAGGGATAACAAATAAACTAGTTTGAAGCCTGAAAATGTTTTGACACAATAGGAGACAAAACACCAAAACCCATTGTCTGATTGCTATGATGTGTAATTATGTAGTGATTAATTATCCTTTATTAATGTATATTGCTGCTTTTGAGCAAAGGATTATGTGTTAACCACTGCAACACCTTTGACTGGTATTCTGTTTCACATGTCTTTGCTTCACTTAGGGAGTGGTACCATTAAGTTAACCACACCGTTCACTTCAGGGAGGTCTGGCTAGACGTGTCCCAGATAGGATGCAGCAAATGGCAAATTCACCACATAAATTCCAAATTCATAAGTAATATTATTGCAGATTATTTATCTAATTAGTGAAGTAAACCATGGCAGCATTACAACCTAATAATGTTATTGTAAGGACCACTAGAACTTCCCAGTGACTGCCTCGAGGAAACAATATTTGAATTGATATTGGCCACAAACTATGATATATCCCAATTTACCTGTTAGTACAACCACACAATATTTATGCTGAGGGGCCCTGTTTCCCATGCCAGAGTCTCAAACATACCCTCAGTGTCTGTGCTCAGGATGACTGATTGGTAATAAAATCAGTTATTTCATTAATTTCTTTTTAAAGTAGGATTGATATTGATTATTTAATAAAAGGGTTTAATCAAAATCAATTTGAAAATATCATCCAAACATAACCACCAAGCAATCCACTGCTGTTCATACCGTAACCCTAATCTATCCAAGTTCAAATGAGAAGCCAGACTGAGGAAATCATACCTGCATATTCAGTGATAATATATGGGTTTGCCTTTTACTTGAGATTGGTGACATGGTAGGGCAAAACTGTATCAGATGGCAAGAACATGAGTATGAGGAATATCTTTCACAGTTCAGGCTGAAGCATTAACCTCTCAAAAGCCCACAATACAAATATTTGTTCATCATCAACATACTAATCTCTAGTACTATAGTGGTGACTGAAGAGGTGGGTTAACTCTGAAGAGGAGCATTCTGACGATATGTCGACCGTGGGGAGTTCTGGTGATGTGTCGCCCGTCTTCTATCCCCTGTGCAAGTGCCTGGAGATTGGCAAATTTTTGTCTGCACAATTAACTATTTTGTTTTATGTAATACATTATAGTAGGGAATACACAAAATCTCCTCAAATTAGGTGGGCAATTGCAAAGTTCCATTCAAATTAGGTACTACACCACTGCTGCTCTCTGAGATATATAGATCAAGAGAAAGAGTTAAGCAATGTGATGTACAATTTGCTCATGTTTCTGGATGATTTTATCTTTTTTTAAGTCTTTATTTTAAGTCATTTTGGAATTTGAGCCTTCTGTGTTGCTTCTGCGCATCATTGTTTCTGTCAAATGGACTGCATTATATATATAAAAGAAAATTATGAAAAGTATAGTTTCACACATTTTAGTCATCTGTGCTTCTCTTTGGAAGTGTGACGAGGTTCAGTAGTCTTTACAAGAGTAGTTCCTGTGAAGTTCATTAGTTGTAAAAGACAGTGCAAAAGCAGTGTTCAATGAAAGGAACAGCTCTCAACTTCCCTTTAGGTTCCTTCTTGAGTGTTTTTTCACCTCATAAATTGGCTTGAGACCTTGTAAAACACATTGAAAGAAAGGAAAGCCCCTCAGCTGAGATGCTGATAGGCAGTTCAGAGTTCAGGATATGTTTGTTAAGGACTTGCGCTATGTAATCAACTCAGTTCTGTCTGACTCTTTCAATGAGCACATTATAGTTGGAAATTTTCATAACAAATACAAACTTAATACCTCTGGTTTGGGGCAGCATATGAACAATATATTTAGGTGCAGTGAGCAGGAAGATGATACATGTAATTGCCAAAAGGTAGATGAATAGTAAAGATATAAATTAATGCTTTGTGTTGTTGCTGTTGTTGTTGTTTTAGAGTGTAAGCAAGTATGTTTTCCAAGTTCAAACATCTATACCAAACTCTTTAGTTCATTAACCATGAAATGAGTTACTCCTTCAAATTGTAGACACCTGTAGCAACAAGGCAAATTCTCATAACAAGGCAAGTATTTTTAAGAATGTAAACTTTTTTCTCACCCTTTTCCAAACCAAGAACAAATGTAAATACCTTCAGCTGTGTTAAAAATAAACAAATGCAAGCATGTGGCTTCATACTGACTGTGGGACAAGTTGGCCTTAACGTTAACAAATTAACGTTTACAACTTTGCTGAGATTAATACAGGTACTCAATGTTTAACCTATTGGATCTTACTCCTGAGCAACTCACGGATTGGTTCACACTTTTGGACTCTTAAACTTAACAATAATAACAGTTGCTTAAAGTATTTATAATGAGTGCTGTCATTTACACCAACAACTTTGATGGTGTCAATTTACTAATTGAAAGTACATGTAAATCGACCTAGCAAGTTTGATTTATTTATGTTAATTAAATACTAAAACTAGGGATTTATGTATGTTGATTTATATGCATTTATTTACTTATTTATATGTTTCACTTGCAACAGTGAGAGTAGAATTAGCACGAGCAGTAATCATAAGAAGGGAAACAATTTATTATTTTAATGTAACCTTTAATGTACCTTTTAATGTCTGAATACATTTGTTTCTTATCACATATATTTAGTTTAACTTATGTAGGCTGTATGGAGAGTTTAATTAGAGTTTATCAATAGTGTTTACCTAAAAAGTACTTTTAAAGTATGTTTACGTGCAACCTGTAAAAATAAGTATATTGTTTTTTAAAGGTATTCATTATGACTTTTGCAGCAGTATAAAGCATCCGTTTTGTTTTGTCTCTTTCTGTTGCGTGAAAAAGTTAATCCTAAAATGTTATGTTCCTATGTACACAGCAATTTACTGTAAAGCATTTTTTTTAGCAAGAAGGTTGACATATTCTTTTAGAAATATAATGGCTGTTTTGGTTTGGATAACAGGATACAGCTAGTGATTTGTAGACAAGTGTCACAAATCTCCAAGAAAACAGTCAGTTCAATTTAATTACTTATAAATACTACATAATTTAACAATCTATTTCCTATAAATAAGGTAAATATGGGTACACTCTGCTTCTCCAGTGAAAATCAAACTATTAAAGGTATGATGATTTGTTGCAGATTTCCTGCTAAATCAAAGGGTTTTAAAGGAAACATATTGCAGAATGGTCAGCAAGATGAAAAAAAAAAGTACTATTTTAAAACAATCATGTTGGAAAATGTCTTGGTCTTGGGAATAAAGCAAGGTTGTCATTCAACCATGGATAACAAAATCCCACTGAGACTGAACAGAACCTGTATTGTAGCAATCAAGACTTCCAAAACAAAACCAGAAACCAGCAACTGGCTATTTACAAAAGACGACAAAATATAGGTTGGGGGAGCACTGAATTGTGGATTTACTATGCTAGCTGTTTACTCAATTGCAAACAAGAAAGTATTGGTACTATCTTGAGGATGGTCCCCAGCTGTGTATTAATTCAGTACCAAATCAGCTGATCTGCAGTTTTATTGTAGCAGCAGAGGATTAGGAGTGCTTTTCCAAACAGGAAGTGCAGGATGGGTTCACATTCTGATTGATTCCAGCTATTTTTACATCAAAGAGGTCATGTGCTCCAGCATGAGAATCTCTTCACAGATACTTAACATTCTAATAAAAAAACATGTGTTGAAAAACACTTCCATATTCAATACATATGACAGCCAGTTTGCATACAAATTCCTTGTTGTTTAAGTAAACCACAATACAATTCAGAACTAAAAGTTGTGCTCTACTGTGCAATATTGTATTCAGCCAGTAGCCATGAATACTATGAATATAATGCGTTATACACGTGGAGCACTCAGCTGGCTTATGTGATTAATGTATGTGTCATTTCTGGGGAGTGCTGGCTTCATTGCAATTGGTGCAAAATAACATAGCCACTTTCCAAGCTGTCAGTAGGCTAAAAGCCCATTTCAAATTAATGTATAGGTTAAACAGAACAATAACATTGTAGAAAACACCTCACTGAAATACAGTTTTGAAGAGAATGTGACTGAAATATGCATTATGTTTCAGTTAATTATATATAAATATTTTTTAATAAAACAATAAACAATATTGTGTTAAAAAGGTTACTATACTCTACTGCAACAGAGTACTGTATGTATATCTTAGGAGAACTTTAAACTCATTGTCCAGTGTTACCTGCTCTTTATGATTTGTCACCTGCAACTGTACATGCTTCCCAGCTGCTTTCAAAGCCCTGAGTCTGGCATATTTGTTTCTTACACATGCTGAAGCCATGGTATGTGATTATCAGTGGGTATAAATGTACAGGATGTCTATTGCATCTGCAGTTATAATAATATATACATGCTGTGTGTTTTGATGCTATGACTTATACAGGGAGTCCGCAATGGTTGCCAATGGTGAATATTTTTAGGTGTATAAAAGAATCTTCAAAGTATGGCGGTACTTTTTCTTCCTACGGTTTGTTTATTTTTATTGGAGGTTGCACAACTCTTTTTGTGAAGTAGGTGAAAAAATAAGTGGCAGCAGACAATGATGTCATTAGAATAAAGACCAAAGGTTTTTAAGTCATTTACAACATGAAAAGACAAACAAACAAAATATATAGTAACATTTCCTCAAAAAATATAAATTTAAACATTTTGAGCTGTATAGGGATCTTATCAGGTTTTGTTTAAAAAAAATATATGATACTATTTCTTGCAAAGCCAACCATTTCTGCTTTTTTTCAAATTAACTATATATGCTTTGAAATACAGATTCAAATATTTTCTATCCCACAGACACCTGAACAATAAAATGCTATAGAGTAATATGACACAAATGGTAAATGTCTGTGAACAAATTTCCAACAGGTGCCATCAGAAAAAATAATAAAATAAATCACGGAAAAAAGGTCTGTTTTCCAACAATTTCTTCTGACATGGAAAATCTTCTTATGTATTACACAAGTGCAGCAGAAAATGTCAGAACTTAAACAAATGAACACACATTTAGCAGGAAAGCAACCAAAATAGAAGCTACTTAAACATATAATGTGTCTTCAATTGAAGAATAAATTAAGAAACAGTTTAGACAACTTTAATTTGAAATAAAGTTATTTGGTGATTGAACAGTTTTATGTAATATGGTTAACTAAAGCAGACAATTCATAATTAAAAACTCTTTTCAGAAGTTCGTCGAAACTGTCATTTGTAGTCGAGACATTTGGTGTCTGCATTGGCTTCCCATTGCAATTATTTTCTTATGTATAGCATTATACTGGAGCCAATAGCAGCATGTCTGCTAATAGTAATACATACTCCAGTATTGATCCCTTGGAAAGCAGGGACATTTAAAAAATAATAATAATGTGGTTAAATATGAAGAGAATACTGCAGGAATGTATCTGACCTGGGGACATTTTCCAAATATAAATCATATTTTAATGTCTCATCATATCAATGATTATATACTGAGGCTGCTATTAGCAGAGAGCTAAAAGTCTTCATATCCTTAGGATATGAATAATGTTGTCACTACAAAACATTTGAATATTTTGATATGCCTGCCGACACCTTATTTGGACCAACAAGGTTTCTATTTTCTATTTTCTTACAACATGCTTCATGCCAAGTAAATTGATCTGCTAGTTTTAACAAGTTTGTGTCAAAAATACACATGATGTACGATGCATAACATACTGTAATTAAACTGTCTGTTGCTTTGGCATCACCAAAACACTGAAGAACCCCAAAATATACAGATAGCTTTAAATCATGTGAACTTAGGAAGCCAGCACATATTTTAATGTAGAAAAGATAAACTTCATCAAAGCCATAACTTAGAAATTATTGAACTGAATTGAATGTATACTTTAACCCTTAAGCATCCTATACTGCAGGAAAGGACAACTACAGCTGACTGTGTTTATTAAAACATGTCCCATGTCTCTTCGTACGGTTTACAAAATCTGAATTGTAGCAATGAAAATCCTAATTACATACTTTAGTACAGGGGTCTCAAACCCAACCGGGCCCTGGAGAGTCACACTGTCTTCTGGTAATTTCTTTGAAATACTGTATCAATCCAGTTAGTTATCAGCAGGTAGATATACCTAACATTACAAATGTCTTGATCATGAATTCAATGTACTTTACCTGTAATGTAACATCTGCAGAGTTAATCAGAAATCAAACCAATTAAGATACCGGAAATCGGCTGGAACAGGAGTCTAAAGACAGCGTAGGCCCCATTTGAGAGCCCTGCTTTAGTTCATCTGCCCATACATTTTTAAATACAGCAATTATGTGGATTTAGGAATTCCTGGCACAGTGTTGTAAAACACCAAAGACTACTGAATGTGTTGGAAGAATGAATTTCAATGCACAATAAATAAACCTTTTTGGAGAATGATTTTCCCTTTGTAGTAATGGCCGCAGAAAAGAGCTTGGACTGAATCTCCTGGACTCATTGAAAATATAAAAGCAAAAGGGTGAGTTGTTGCTAACATAATCACTTGTAACTTATATAAATAAATGGTCTCATTTAGAGTATGATCTTGCTACTCTGATTTGTGACTGAAGTAGTGTCATGTAATAGCAACCACAGGGCTCCAACAAGGCACACCCTGTGTCCCACATTTGGCTTACTTTTCATGCATGCTGGAAAACCAAACCCAAAGGCATATATAATGGAAATATTCCAAAGGGTGTATTTTAAATACACAACCGAGCAGCCCTGTTGAATTGGTTTCCCTTTGGAGTTTTAAGATTTTCATTTTTTAATTAAAATGTTCATGATTAATTAGCTTTGACTGTGGTTTCCACAGGAGGACGTGAAAGAACGCAGAAGTAAAATTACATTATACTGACCATTGTGAAGTGAAGAGTGTGGTAATGATGCCACCAGCCTTTTAATTCAGCCATATATATTGTAATCAGTGACGATGATCACAAGCAAAGTGATGAGCAATAAACCATCAAGCAAGTGTAAGCTGCCAATTCTATACATTTGAAATGTGTATTTTGTAGCAACAGATTCAAACAAATCACTTTATTGCTGTAAAGCAGAGCCAATGGGATATTGGCCAATTATATGGGACAAATGTGTGCATGCGCTCTAGCATTTATGACTCTCTGGCAGCCTCTTGATAACCTCATGCATACAAGCAAGCAACACCTGCACTTCTTTTTGGGTTTTATGTAGTATTTGACTTCCAGAGATGACAGATTTTAGATAATTTGGAGTAATTTGAATGGGATTTTCCTATCTCTTAAACACCTTCACACACTTAAACAGCAGATCTGACTTTAATTTAAAAAGTATGGTAAGATAAAAGATGGGAAACTGACTACTTTTCCTGTTAGCAAAGATTTAGTTATTGTGTTATAGATTACACATATTCTCAGTCTACAGTACAAGAATACTTTACTTTTCACAGCAAATACAGAGATACACAATACACAATGTGTGCCTTTTTTTCTTTTCTTTTTTGATGTGTTTGTTTCTTGGAATTGGTTCCTTTCCTTCTGGTCAGACAAAAGTGCCTTGTTAAGCAAAACTACTTTCACTTTTTTGGCTTATGTGGTCACAGTCCTATTTACACATGCTTAAACAAATTAGAACAACATCTGTGTGATGCTGGTCATTTTGAATTTGGATTTTGTCTAGAAAAGGGTTTGGAAGGAAGGTTTATGATATCTGAAATGCATTATTTGTATAGGTACAATTGACTGATGATTACATCCGTGTCATTAATTCATGGCTTTGCTTTTGGCAGAACATTTAAGAAGTATGGAGGTATATCATAGAAGATTGGCTTGTATGAGTCTTTTCTTAAAATGTGAATTTATTTTATTTCAAAATTCAATTTTGTTCTGTTATTGTCCCCATGATGACAATTTGGGGAAGCAAAAAATATGGTCCATTAACTAATGGCGAAATTATTAATTATTTTTTTTGTAAAACATATGGTTGTCTCTTGTGTTTAAAGTTAACCAAGAGATACTTGTGCAGTATTAGTACTAGTACTGAAATCCTATATTTTAGGCCTAATAAAGTGTTAAATATGATTACCACAATGCATCATTACCATCACACATTAGACTATGATGGTAATGACACCACCATGCTGGTAATGACAATAATACAATTAATCAGTGTTATTATTGTGAATTAAGTTTTTTGTGGAGAAATAACAGATATATTGTTAGTTAGTAACTTCCACCACAAACACCCATTAACATTATGGTGTGAAAATAATACAACTAACTTGTACAAAGTATAAAAGTTGTGTCATTACCAGAACATTCCTGCCATTACCAAAACGATTATCATTACTCTGACAATCACATTTTTAAAATAGTTAACTTATTCCTGCTTCTAAAGTACCTTATATATCATATCCATGATAAAAAAAACACCAGGTAAATATTAAGGTAATATTAAAAAATATATATTTAAAAAAAACCTATGTAAATGGCTATTAATTATTAAAAAATAAATAAAACTAATTCATAGAAAACAAATATAAAAATGTTTTAATGGATATATTCTATTTTGAAGCACTTTGAATTGTAATCATTATGTGTCGGTCATAATGCTTGTAGTTGAATAATCACCCAAATATGGATTCTCAAAGAAGAGGCTGTAGATGGCAAATAAAACAAGTTGACTGTATTTGGCAGTGAAATGTGAAGCAGAGAGCATGTATGGGGCTGAGCTGGAGGGCAATAAACACTGTTAAAAAGTTAAGCCTCTTTATAGGCACAGATAAGCAGGATGGGAAAGTAACAAACCTCAAAAATTAAACCAGATGCAGAATCAAACGTTGTCTAACAGGAGTGGTCAAATATCAAAAATGGAACAAGATATGAAATGTAATCTGAAGTAGAAAATCTAAATAAATAAATGAAGTGACACCAAATTAGATTAAAATTTAAACCTCAGAACAGAAAGCCTCAGGACTGATGCACACAGTGGAACTAGGAGGGCAACAAAAGGAAGCTGTCGGAAACTACAGGAGGTGACAAGATGGAGGGGTCAGCTGAGTTTAAGTAGTCTTTGATTGACTGATTTGTTGGATGTTGAGCCTTGTAGTTGCCTTCTAGAAATACCATGATCATTTTCATTGCTGGCCTAGAATGAGTTCAAAGAGGAGTGACCAGAATAATTCATGCTCTTGAGAGAATAAGAAACCTCTTAACTCTCGAACAGAGGTGACTTGATTCAAGTATTCACAACTTGAACAATTTTTTGTCTAAGTCAACCCGAGAGACGGCTTTCAAGCTCAATAATGAAATGAGGGCTCGGGGTCACAAGAGCAGATTAAGAGTACTAGGGCTGAAAATGGGAAATGTTTTTTTAACACAGAGTTGTGAGAGAATTGTGAAAAATGACCCGGCCATGATATCAAAGTCAACTCAAATGTTTGGATGAGATTGATGAGCTACTAGAAACTAATTGTGTCAGATAGGTCAACTGGTATCTGCTATTTTGTAATATTTCTGATGCTATACACTCACCTAAAGGATTATTAGGAACACCATACTAATACTGTGTTTGACCCCCTTTCGCCTTCAGAACTGCCTTAATTCTACGTGGCATTGATTCAACAAGGTGCTGAAAGCATTCTTTAGAAATGTTGGCCCATATTGATAGGATAGCATCTTGCAGTTGATGGAGATTTGTGGGATGCACATCCAGGGCACGAAGCTCCCGTTCCACCACATCCCAAAGATGCTCTATTGGGTTGAGATCTGGTGACTGTGGGGGCCAGTTTAGTACAGTGAACTCATTGTCATGTTCAAGAAACCAATTTGAAATGATTCGACCTTTGTGACATGGTGCATTATCCTGCTGGAAGTAGCCATCAGAGGATGGGTACATGGTGGTCATAAAGGGATGGACATGGTCAGAAACAATGCTCAGGTAGGCCGTGGCATTTAAACGATGCCCAATTGGCACTAAGGGGCCTAAAGTGTGCCAAGAAAACATCCCCCACACCATTACACCACCACCACCAGCCTGCACAGTGGTAACAAGGCATGATGGATCCATGTTCTCATTCTGTTTACGCCAAATTCTGACTGTACCATCTGAATGTCTCAACAGAAATCGAGACTCATCAGAGCAGGCAACATTTTTCCAGTCTTCAACTGTCCAATTTTGGTGAGCTTGTGCAAATTGTAGCCTCTTTTTCCTATTTGTAGTGGAGATGAGTGGTACCCGGTGGGGTCTTCTGCTGTTGTAGCCCATCCGCCTCAAGGTTGTACGTGTTGTGGCTTCACAAATGCTTTGCTGCATACCTCGGTTGTAACGAGTGGTTATTTCAGTCAAAGTTGCTCTTCTATCAGCTTCAATCAGTCGGCCCATTCTCCTCTGACCTCTAGCATCAACAAGGCATTTTCGCCCACAGGACTGCCGCATACTGGATGTTTTTCTCTTTTCACACCATTCTTTGTAAACCCTAGAAATGGTTGTGCGTGAAAATCCCAGTAACTGAGCAGATTGTGAAATACTCAGACCGGCCCGTCTGGCACCAACAAACATGCCACGCTCAAAATTGCTTAAATCACCTTTCTTTCCCATTCAGACATTCAGTTTGGAGTTCAGGAGATTGTCTTGACCAGGACCACACCCCTAAATGCATTGAAGCAACTGCCATGTGATTGGTTGGTTAGATAATTGCATTAATGAAAAATTGAACAGGTGTTCCTAATAATCCTTTAGGTGAGTGTAATTCAATGTGATTTATTTATTGGTTTACTTGCTGTTGAATTTTTATTTTTAGAAACTTTTTCCTTAATGTAAATGGTTTATTTCGAGTTGTCACTATGGTTTTAATTTGAAAACATATGTGGGGAATTCTCTCAACCAAATTCTGTTTTCTAATTGTAATTGAATGTCTTATTAATTTATTATTGTACAGCTGCAAGGGGCATATTCAGAATTATGAAGATTATTTAAAAAAAGTACACATACTTGTTAAAATGTATACTTAGGTTTTCACACATTTTTGTTTAAAATTTGCAAAGTGTTTATATGTTAGCCTAGTATATAAAGCAACTGGTTTCCCTTTAGTTTGTCTGAAGAATCTCTGCTCTACCCAGTGGGAACCTGGCATCAAGCTCTGTGATTGTAAATCATTATTGGCTGTGAGTCAGAGTTTTGATGTAATCTAGATTTGCTACACAACATATAATGAGTAATAAGTTTAATGTATGCTGGTAATACAGTTTCAATAAAACCATAACCTGAAGTGTGCCCAATAAACAATTAAAATGTGGCATTATTTACTGAGCTCTAGAGTGCTGGCACATGCATTGTGACATGTTTCAATTTTAATTATGCAGAAACTACAACAATACATCACCCTAACCCTTCAATGATTCAGATAGTCCTATCAGCTGTAGCTGAGTTTTAAACTGTCTCAATATTTGGTCATAATCAAAAGAGAGATAAGGTAAATTAGAGTTTAAAGTTCATTCTTGCAGCTGCTGGGGGCATCAATACTAGGAATGTTGTGTTCAGATAGTAGAGTGTGCTTTATCAAATCTTTTGGCAGAACTATTTAAAGCATATCAATTTGTGGGACAATTAAGATTGAAGATTTTATATTTTAAGAGAATATTAATCAAAACATAATAAAAGAATTACCTGGAAACTAGAGAATATTAACATTCCTTGCCTAAATAAAAAGGCATATTGTTCTGAAAGCTGAAAGAAAGTTAGCATGACATGCATGTCACAAGCAGAGGCCAGATAAACTGGGAACATACATTTTTGTCACCTAATTTAAATGTTAGTGACATACACAAAGTTCTTTAAGGTTAAGGTAGTTTGATGCTGTCTTGTCATAACAATATATAATTTTTGACATAATCAAGATATAATTTCCCCTCAGCTACAAATGTATGTTTGTTGTTTGGTCATTGTGAACTTAAGGTTATTATCACTCATCATAAGGGCAACCTCCTAATGCTCTGGCACAAAATGTATACTGCGATTATTGATTTCCTGAATTCCTATACATGATTTATCTGATACATATATATACAAGCAATAAGGAAAAACAAGTTCAGAGTGATCTGTCTGCACATTGTCAAGACACACACAGGACTCACAGCTGTCAGCACAGAATTGAAACCATGTATATCTCTGTCTCCAACTCAGCTACTTTTGCTAAAATATTTAAAAAACAGATACAATCATATTGCAATTACATGTATATTACTTATTTATTTAATTCGGCACTGGAAGAGAGGTAACTGCATATATTGAAAAGGTTAGGTTTCTAGACCTCGATGGTCTCCTTTTGATCCATGCATCGCTTTGTGGTTCTGAAGGCCAATCCAGTGCTTTGGGATGTTTTTCTCTTTAGATATGCTATCATTAAGCTGGCTTGTCATGCTAAATTCTACATCTGCATCCAATGAGCCTATTACCAGCATATACTCCAGTTTAATGACGTACAGTAGAGTTTTAACAGCTAATACCACCCTTCAGATTGCACACCATAATTTAATTACATAAAAACCTTGGCAATGCTCTGCGCTTACACTTCAGATGGCTTGCCACTGCAGACATCTCCAAGTGATTTTGTTTGCCACTCATTGACGTTATTAACGTCACCACAGCAGTGATAACATCGTTACTGGGTGGTGTAAATCCCATAGATTCCAATTTCAGTAAGAAGTGTTGTGCCAGCAATGAGCAGGCTATGGTTATATTTTCAATTTGCCTCCTGTAATCTACAGTGATTATATAATACAATGTCATTAACTTTTTTATTATAGGCATCTCCTTTTTCACTGAATGCGAACTTTGTTCCCTGTTTTTGGAAACAAATTAATTTTTCACTCAACAGTTGGTGTTTGTGATAAGTCAGATGGATCTTAAAGTCAACTCACCCCTTAGGCTGGGGTGAGTTGTTTGTACACCTGAACATTTATGAGTGATGATGGAATCTGCTCAGCTTCCTCTAAAATAACAAGGATATATAACTAAATTCCCTGCTGGCTAGAGAGCCCTATGGCATGTGTACAGACCCTCTTCCATTTGCTTGACCTGTCCAAGATAAATACCATAATTTGACATTTGTAATTTATATTACTATTGTCTGCATAACAATTTACTATTTCCATGTTGAAGTTAATTCACTGTGTCTCTATCCAGCTTTTTACCCACACTAATTTGGAGATGTTATATTCTGCAGAATATATATCAGACTTTGTGTTGGTCATGTATGAAGAACAGTGCTAATACAGTCTCATATACTCATATATCCTCGTAGCACTCCTGTAAATATCTCATCACAATCTGGTCAACTGTCATACTTTTGAGTATTCTACCCCATTCATGTGCACTCATTGTTTGTTAACTGTAAATAAAGCAGCAAATCCTTACAAAAAATATTCCAAACCTTCTACAAAGCCTTTTGCCAAGATCCTTCAAGACTCTTTAACATGTTTACATATCTCAAGTGTTTGTATATCCCTTAAAGTAAAGCCTTTCACACTCTTAGAGTTTCAAATATGTTACATATGAATTACAGTGGATGCTGGAAATGGTTATGATAAGGCAGTATGTAGGATGTTCTTGGCTGATAATATTCACTGCAAGCTACTGTAGTACAAGGCTGTAGAACAGTTGTTTTTTTATGGTTGCTGATAAGATATTTGTACACAGGACAGTTTGACATAATCTGTACTAGGTAGAAAACTGCATTGTTTCCAGGCAACCTACAATTAGTCTCTCCTAAAGCAAAGGTAGCTAGTTGATTTTTACCAACAGTATACGTTATGATTAATATTCTCTCCCAGGGTTGGTTACTGACAATGGGCATGGAT
Source organism: Amia ocellicauda (assembly GCF_036373705.1). Classification (NCBI taxonomy): domain Eukaryota; kingdom Metazoa; phylum Chordata; class Actinopteri; order Amiiformes; family Amiidae; genus Amia; species Amia ocellicauda. The sequence continues at coordinate 43,228,361 of NC_089850.1, read as the reverse complement.
AAATGGCATGCCGTTGGGACGAAAAGAAAGCGCTCATCAATTCATAATTCATTTTTCTTACTTTTTATAAATACAGGAAAACATTACCTATTCAAAATCTTCAGTGGTCAGTCACAGAATCCTCTGATGCGTGTTAACAAGATGATTCCCATGTTCAGTTCAGCATTACTGCAGACAGCAGCAGTCAAGTTTCTCCATGTTATAAAAGGCATCCTGCACTACACTGGAAGGCCTTTACCAGCCAGATTGCAACATAGCTCTAGGGAAGTGGGCATAATTACTAATATTAACACAATTTGAAGGTTTATACTTCAGCAGGGAAATAAATGCTTCTGAAGCAAAACTAAACAACAACAAAAACCAAAACTTCAACACCCAGGAGAGCACTTCATGTAAAATGTAGCATACCCCTGTATGAATTATTTCCTTCTGAATCTTCCAAATATATTATTTTATTCAATTATATTTTAAATGTTGCTCAGATACACTGTTAAACTCATTTTTAAGTACATTTAGAGATGGTTTACAAGTTCTAATTGTGTTTCAATATAGACATGTCCGAGTCTGATGATGATTAGACACACATGCCAAGTCCTGTTATGTATAAGTGGTAAACTTTGTTTTTGCTTGTAGCTACAACAGAAGAGGTTCACAGCCACTGTTGCCACAACAGAAAAGGTGAGCATAGCTAATGATAAATTTATTGCATTTATTACTGTCACTGTAGAAAAATTAACAACTCCTCTGGGAATGAGGTCATAACGGGAAACCAATCTAAATTAGCAGTTCACTGTTGTGCCTGAAATACTAACCAGAAGTCTGGATTACTTTAAATTCTTCCTGTTAAATAATTGTTATAGTTATTTACTTAATTGTAAATGATGCAATATCTAGAAAAAGACAGAGTGTCTAACATACAGAAAATCAAATCAAAAGAACTGTACAGGTATTACTAGTTTCCAAGAAAACTACATAGTCAAATTTAGATTCTCAAGGATGATTTTAGAAGCTGTCTGTGCATCATAGGATTGGTATAATCTGAGTCCATTACTGGACTGTGAGAAACAGCCCTGCATGCAACTCCTATCAAGGAGTAAGACTGTGAAATACTAACACTCTTACAATTGGTTAATTGATGATAATGACTCAAGTTGCTGTGGGGAAGACAAATCCATTCCTTTTTTAGTTTTTCCGCTATCCTGGAAGTGAACAAAACATCCCTAAATACTGAATGAGCATACATGCTGGACCTACAGAATGCTTGTGTGTAACACTTAATTGGCTCAATATTCAAACTTGTGCCAAAAAAAGAGAGATATTCTAACATGGCACAAAGTCTTGCGTGACATTGGATTATAACACTTTTTCCCTGTGCCTCGCAAAACCCGCCTGCACCACTCCACAGTGGACTGTTATTACTACTGTTTGAGCCAGCTTTGCACAGTTATTGGATGAATGCACCCTCCAAATATTGGTCAAAAATCTGTATTTTCAGTTGAATTAGGGCTTTCACGCAATTCAAATTTAATTCTGCTATACACGTTTAATACATTTGCATCTCATGTTTGCAATTACCGAGTCATTACCATATGTTAATAGAGCCACAGCATTAAAGGAATAGGACTGTGCAGGTGGATGAATGAAGGCTGTGTGCCGGACAGGCGAGTACCTGTTATTTGTCCAGATTCATATATATGAGAGATCGGCTTTGGTAATTACATGTGCGCTTCCCAACACACACACACACACACACACACACACACACACACACACACACACACACACAAATATAAATACTGGGGAGGGGAGGGTGGGGGGAGGGGTGCTCACATGATGTATACATCAGGCAAGACTGCACTGCATTCAAGTCTGAATGCAGACCTCCTCAGTAATACAGTATACCTCTATGCCATTGTCCTAACAGGGCATACACCATGGTTCATATGTGTAGTAGTGCATTATGGATGTAGTATTAATAAATATTACTTCTTAGTATTAATAAATATATGTCATCTGACTAAAGGATAATACACATACACAGAATCAAAACAATACGGTAACACTTTACAATAATGGGCATTCATTCCTCATGAATTCTGATAGTACAACACAGGAAAAACACATTAATACATGAGTTAACTCTTGTGAACTTCATTTGTAATTCAAGTATGTGAATTCATAATGATTTATGAATTCCTCTCATTCATATGGAATTAATTTTTAATAAATGAAGTTGATCATATATATATATATATATATATATATATATATATATATATATATATGCGAGCAAGTAAGAGGGTATGAATTAATTATGATTAATGGTTATTAAGGGTCTTCTTTTCTCCAGTATGTTCCTCATGAATTCATGCCTAATTCCTTTGCAACAAATGAATTATGCTTATTTACAAGCTAATCACATGCACTTCATGTTTACAGCCAATTATTCGCTGAATAAATCATGACTTATTCATGTTATTTCCTAATGAACACTGCATGATCAAACAACTATAGTAAACTGAAATATGTGGGTATAGCTGCTTCATGCTATGCTGTAAGGGCATACCATTTTTTTTTTTTAATGTTTGCGCATATATATATATATATATATACATGTAAATATTGTAGTGATATCTGCTGTATGCTATATGTGTGTTCGCCACCAAAACAACAAATACTCGGACAGTCGTGTTTCCTGCAACAGGCTTTATTTTTCAGAGCAACAGCTTCTTAATGCAGCAACAGCCGCCTGTATCACTTCTGTCCTGTGCTGCTGTGCGGCGGCCCCAGGCCCTTATATATGCCCTCCACCGGGCCCGGCTCCCCAATCCCTTGTTCCCACGCTGCGCTGACCCATGAACCCGGAAATCAGTATTTCCCGCTTTCTAACAGTAATAATCACAGTAACATTAACTAACCCCCCCACCCACCCCGACACACACACACCCACAGCCCCAGGCATCCACAGTCCCAGATATATTAAATGGTATATTTTACTAATATTTCACCATGAAGATCTTGCACCGCCTGCTTGCATAAACTCCATGTAACGCCTAGCGCGTTGTCTCTAACGCTTTATTTCATTTATTTTCTCTCTCTCTCACTCTCTCTCTCTCTCTCTCTCTCTCTCTCTCCTGCTTTCCCTGCTGTTTTGCCTTGAGTTCCCATTGGCCGGGTCTGGACCAATGGTATCACACTCCGGAGAGAGGCCATGATTGGTCCGTACGAATTTCCCTCCAACTTGCACTGAGGCTATAAAAGCCATTGCCAGGACTATTGTGTGTGTGTTCATGAGTTAGCTTCAATAAAGTTCCGTTGTACCAGTCTCTCGTTGTCGTCCTTTCGCCGCCACTAGTAACTCAAAACTGTTACTATTTGTGTCAGAAGCGGGATGGAGAACAAGAACCCTGCGGCTTCGTCTAGAGGAAGACATTGACAAGCTCACAAGGGAGATTTAAGAGCTGAGATGAGAGCTGGAGACACCGCCCTGCAACCGCAGACCTGGCTGAGGCCACAGCCGGGACCCAAACCGGGGTGAAAGCACGGAGCTGGCTGGGACAGCCCAGCCGCTGTTTGGGAAAGCACTCCAGGCACTCCGAGACGTAGCACCACAGAGAAGGCTTGACTTCAAGGAGCTGTCGGCGGCCCTGGACGTTTCGGGGAGGGGGAGACAGCCGAGAAATGCCGTGACCAGCTGACAGCGCGATGGCGACACCCCAATGAGAGCCTGGGAGCCTGCGCTGCTGACATTGGTTTCCTGTTGAGGGGGGGCTACCCTGATTTCACCACGGCAGTGCAGGAGGAACTGGTGCTGCAAGCTTTCACCAGGGGGCTGACACCTGATGCTCTGTGGCACCAGGTCCTGATTGCCAGACCACGCACCATAGACACAGCGCTAGCTTCTGCCTGGCACATGGACACGGTGTTCGGGCTAAGCCACCAGAGCTGGTCATCCACTAGTAGTGCACCCACCGGCTCCCACCTCAATGGAGACGGCGGAGGCGGTGCAGGCGCTACTGGGACGGAGTACTCAGGGTCCCTCCCCCTGTCAGAAGGGGCAGCTCCGCGCACTGCTAGCAGAGTTCCCGGACCTGTTTGCAACCAGGGACGAAGACTGCGGCTGCACCCGGCTGGTACAGCAAAAGATCGACACTGGCTCAGCGGCCCCCATCCACCAACGCCCCCGACACTTGGCTTTTGCCAGGCGAGAGGCTGCGGAGCAAAAGGTCAAGGAGATTGCTGCTGCGGGGGTCATTGAGCCATTGGACAGTCCGTGGGCAGCGCCAACGGTGTTGGTCAGAAAGGAAGACGGATCCTGGTGGTTTTGCATTGATTACCGGGGTCTCAATGCTGTCACTCATAAGGACTCTTACCCCCTGCCCCGGATCGACGACGCTCTTGACCACATCGCTGGCTCCTGCTGGTTCAGCTCCCTTGACCTCTGTAGTGGCTACTGGCAAATGGAGTTGGACCCAGAAGCCAGGCCCAAAACCACATTCACTATAGGTCAAGGTTTGTGGCAGATCGTGGTCATGCCATTTGGACTGTGTAATGCCCCCACCACGTTCAAGCGCCTGATGGAGAGGGTGCTCGCCTCTGTGCCCCAGTCCAAGTGCCTAGTTTACCTGGACGACCTGCTAGTGCATGCCCTAGACTTCGCTGGCACTGTAGACAATCTGTGCCTGGTGCTGCAGTGCATACGTGGGGCTGGACTGAGACTGAACCCCAAGAAATGCACACTGTTGGCACGGGAAGCACACTTTCTGGGGCATGTGGTGGGGGCAGACAGCATGGCTTCGGACCCTGCAAAAGTGGACATGGTTGAGAACTGGCCCACCCCAACGACTGTCGGTGAACTACAGAGCTTCCTGGTAAGTGAGACACTGCAGCGTCTCCGGCAGCGTTTCTACTGGGCTGGCTGTCTCACTGACATGGAGCTGCATGTGTGTTGCTGCGATCTGTGCACTGCAACGAAAGAACCACTGGACCGCTCGCACACCCCCTTGCAACAGTATCAGGTAGGGGCGCTGATGGAGCAGGAGGGGGTGGACATTCTGGGCCCATTCCCCGTCACTGACGCTGGCAAATGCTACGTCCTCGTGGCCAAGGACTACTTCACTAAGTGGCCAGAGGCGTACGTGGTGCCAGACCAGTGCATCACCACTGTAGCTGACTGCCTGGTGGAGAGAATGTTCTGCCGTTTCGGGGCCCCAGAAGATCTCCACAGCGACCAGGGGCACAACTTCGAGGCCAGGGTGTTTCAGGAGGTCTGCCAGTGGCTCGAGGTGCACAAGACACGTACAACCCCCCTGCATCCTCAGAGCGACAGGCTGGTAGAGTGCTTTAACCGCACCCTGGCCACCCAGCTCGCTATCCTCACTGCTGCGCACCAGTGAGACTGGGACCGCCATCTGCCCCTGGTCCTGTGGGCGTACCGGTCTGCGGTCCAGGAGTCCACGGGGTGCACTCCCGCAGCCCTAATGTTTGGGAGAGAACTGCACACCCCGGTGGAACTGGTCTATGGCCGGCCCCCTGATCCAGAAATCCTTGGGGCGGTAGGACCAGAGTACCTCTACCAGCTCCGCCAGCGTCTGGAGTCTGCACACAACTTTGCCCAGGAGCAGCAGTCAGCAGTAGGGTCCAGGCAGAAACGGGTATATGACGCCCGTTACCGGGGCCCTCCTTTCGAGAGGGGTTGCTGGTGTGGGTCTACAGCCCTTGGCGGAAGAGGGGACTGAGCCCCAAGCTGGTTAGCGCCTGGGAAGGACCGTGCACTGTGCTTGGACAGCTCTCTGATGTTGTCTAATGGGTAAGGTTGCAGACGCGTAATCGGGTGGTGGTGTTCCACTGGGATTGTCTGGCCCCATACCGGAAGTGCCCTGCAGCCAGCCCTCCAGCCAGCCCTCCAGCCAGCCCAATGGTCAGCTCTCCATTAGCCCTACCCACCACTGTGCCAGTAACACCACCAGCTTCCCTGAGACTTAGGCGGGTGAACCGTCGGCCTCCAACATGGTACAGAGACTAGCGACTGGACTTTGCCGCTCAGCATGTACGGCTCTTGGGAGGGGGCAGTGTAACGCCTAGCGCCGTGTCTCTAACGCTTGTGTTTATTTTGTGTTGAGCTCTCTCTCTCTCTCTCTCTCTCTCTCTCTCTCTCTCTCTCTCTCTCTCTCTCTCATTTAATGTTTTGAGATATCTCGATAAATATATGCACAAACATTTTTTTAAATCCTTGTATTATTGCTCGGTATTGTATTGTGATCTTAATAACAGTTACATTTGTCATAGTTTTCTTGTTTTACTCTGTTTATAATGTCTGTAAAGCTCTTTGAGCACCATCAAAAAAGCGCTGAATAAATAAAGTTATTATTATTATTGTTATTATTATTATTGAATGCCATGGGACGTGTTGATGACCCAGCGGACTCGTGTGTGACTCGATTCACAGTCAAATCGTAGCACCGTTTGTAGTAGTACATCCCAAACAGCATGAAACCCCTATATCCACATATTTCAGTATACATTCTTGCCCCTAGACTAAGGACTTTACTATAGTTGTTTGATCATGTAGTCTTTATTAGGAAATACCATGCATAGTGTATGACTTTACTATAATGGTCTGCTCATGCAGTGTTCATTAGGAAATAACATGAATAAGTAATGACTTTAAAATAATTGGCTGTAAACATGAAGTGCATGTGATTAGCTTGTAAATAAGCATGATTCTGTACAAGTAAACGTAACTTGGCATAACACTGATTATTGTTTGTTTGCTTTTATACATATGGTCTTGATTTGTACCCGTGATTAACACCATTGTTTCAAAGGAATTACGCATGAATTCATGAGGAACATACTGGAGAAAAGAAGACCCTTAATAATACTCTCTTACTCGCTCGCCAGGGGGTTGTGAAAAACATTAACTAATGTGTGAAGACATGATATATATATATATATATATATATATATTACACCGATCAGCCATAACATTATGACCACCTGCCTAATATTGTGTAGGTCCCCCTTTTGCCGCCAAAACAGCCCTGACCCATCGAGGCATGGACTCCACTAGACCTCTGAAGGTGTGCTGTGGTATCTGGCACCAAGACGTTAGCAGCAGATCCTTTAAGTCCCGTAAGTTGCGAGGTGGGGCCTCCATGGATCGGACTTGTTTGTCAAGCACATCCCACAGACGCTCGATTGGATTGAGATCTGGGGAATTTGGAGGCCAAGTCAACACCTTGAACTTGTGATTTATCAGACCAGGCCACCTTCTTCCATTGCTCCGTGGTCCAGTTCTGATGCTCACGTGCCCATTGTAGGCGCTTTCGGCAGTGGACAGGGGTCAGCATGGGCACCCTGACTGGTCTGTGCCTACGCAGCCCCATACGCAACAAACTGCGATGCACTGTGTGTTCTGACACCTTTCTATCAGAACCAGCATTCACTTTTTCAGCAATTTGAGCTACAGTAGCTCGTCTGTTGGATCGGACCGCACGGGCCAGCCGTCGCTCCCCACGTGCTTTTAAGTTACTTACTCAAAAAGTTAGTTTATTTATATCTTTTGAAATCCTTCTGAAAAAACGAATGGATGGTTTATTAATTTATTTTACTTAAGTGTTGTTATTTATTTCAGTGCATATTTGGATGTCCTATTATTATTATTATTATTATTACAAAATAGTAATTTATTGTTATTGATTTAGTTTGGCTGAATATGATTAATGATTAACACTATCTGGATATCAATGAGTTAATTGCCTTGCTTTGTCTTATATTTGCTACTAGTTCACATACCCAGAACAGTGCTGTTAAAACGCAATTCTAATTAAGACAAGCTGTGCAAAGTCTTATTAAAAGCCTTAAAAGACTTATAATTGTTTGTTCTACTCTGATACCGTTTCACTTTAGGAATATATATATTCATATATATATATATATATATATATATAAATAATTATAAAAGAACATAAATCAAACCCACAACACCAGGCTGGGAGAACAGTTCCTTAACCACTGTAACAACAAAGATACAATGTTTGGTGTGAAACCTGTTTTAAGTAGCCTAAAGCCACCACAGCCAACTGTCCTGATTAGTTGTATATATCAATTACTGTAGTTAGTCTCAAATACATTTATAAATAATAAGAAATAAGGAAAAAATATGCATGTGTGTGTATATAAGAACATAACGACATAAGAAAGTTTACAAACAAAATATATACATATCTTCAATGCAAAATGGGGTTTTGAATATGGCAAATAAGGCGCATTTTTGCATGATAGCCATTTGCGATGCGCAAACCCCTCTGCATGCTGTGCAAACACTATGGATATCTGTCCCAAATTTGTATTTTGTATTTATTCTGTGTTTAAATTCAAAAGTTTTCATGATTTAATATTTTTGTAATTAAATGCTGATGAACTTAAATATAAAATGCTTGAGAATTAATTGCTGCATTTTTCATCTCCTTTATTCTGAAATGTCTCAAATTCTAATTGAAAATTAATGCTAGGTTATTCTTTAAAGCTGTAAATCTGTTTCATGTCGTTCACTAAATAAAAAATATGCTTTGAACAATTTCCACATAGACCGTCTGACAGCAGTTGGGGAACCAAAAAAATTTTCAAAGTTGGTGTGGGTGAAGCGACAAACAGAATAACTCACTTCCTTCCTGCGGTACAATTTTTAATGTTCTGGAAAACCATATCAATGTGCAAGTAATTATGCAGAGTTACTTCCGACAATAGTCATCGACTGGCATTCTTAGGATTGGTGTTTATTTACTCATTCTGCTTTTTAACAGGTTATAATGGACATCAATAAATAAATAATATAGAATAAGCAATATATTTTGTATTGAGTTGGTTGGATATAAAAACAGCAGCAGTCTATAGTTTTGTATTGTTCAAATCTTTGGCCAGTCTCAGAATGTAGGTTTCAGGAGAGAACATTGAGAGGAGGTGAGAGGACCATAAAAATGAGAGCCTATCATTGGTATAAGTTTACTGATACAAGAACCTTTGAAGAAAGTATTTCTGTTTTTAAGAAGTAATGTTATTGGAACGATGCTAAATGCAAGACAGCCTCACAGGCAAATCAAAATAAATTGTGCTTAATATTTAATGTTTTACACATTTCTCCCAAAACTTGTCCCAAATGATCATCCTTCTTTATTTTTAATATGTATTGCTAGATTGCTATCCTATACCTCTTACTATGATACTTAATAATTGTGCACAAATCTAAATAAGCAATATAAGTCCTCCCTCATGGAGGAATCTGAACAAAAACCCACCAATTTACATTTGATGAACTGGTATTTTTAACGCTCAAGTACAATTTCACTCAATTACCCCTTTACGTTTATTCTGAGATGGTGACAGTACAGGTTTTAAAATACAGACTTCACAGCTGTAGTCAATTAATAACAGCTCCCTAGTGCAATTCTGAAGCAGAAAAGGAAAATGTTTCAAGCAAACTGGGTTTCAAAAACAGGAGAACAGAGCAAAGAAGGAGCACATCTGTCGGCGTTAGAAATCATGGAACCTTGAGTTTTTTCATTGTGGTATTTTACTACCACATGCCTAAAATCCCACATCTGGACCTGTTGTTTTATGAAATATTTCCCACAGATGATGTCAATTACATTTTTTGTTCTGTTTGTCAATTTACAGACATTTAGAGCAAGGCAAAAATGAATCAACGAGAGAAGGGGAAAAAGAACATCTTATGTGGTCTGCAATTTGACAAAGTTAGGACTGTCGGATACACATCTAAAATCAATATCTGTAAATGATTAGGGAAAAATATTGTTTCTCTTTATTAGCTGAAATGTGGACCATGGTCTGCAGATGTCTGGCTCAAAGTTGCATTTTTGTTTGCTCTCCATTCACCAGCAGATGTTCCAAAGGATAATAAGAGCTCCATGTATGTGTTATTAGTATGTCTGAATCCGCCTGTCATTTATATAACATCTGCCAACAATGCAGGTGGAATGCTTTTATACTTAAAAAAAAGAAAAGGAAAAACGTTTTGGCCATCATAAATTATTTCTGCTACAAGAGGCCATTGATGATTACAGAAAATCCTTACAGAAATGAGTTGAATCTTTCCAATCTGTGTTTACACATACTCTACGGGATATCCACAAGCATGTCGCTCTGCATATGAATGTATTACTATCAGTGTGAAAATATTTTTATCCACACTTTTTAAATAAGCAGGTCACAGTAGTGTTCCTTTGAAATTGATGAGTGAAACATTCTTGACCGCATAATGACTTCTGTGTATGTTTTTGAATGTAGAGACCACATTATAGTGATTCATCTGACTTGGAGGATTACTGTATGTGTTGTCACAATATGATACCTGTTAAGAACCTGGATGAAAAGAAGGAAATGGGACACATGGATTGTTTGAGTTATAGTTGACATTGATCAATATTGTATATGTTTTGCAAAATGCTATTATGAATACAATTGTATAATATGTTGTATGGAAATGGAAAATAAATACATAAAAAAAGGCATTCGCAATAGATGATTATTTCGATGACAAAAATGTTTAACTGCCATTGTGCATTGTAGCAATATATTTTCAGTTCTCAGAAGCTAAACAAGATTGAACATGGCTATGCCTGAGGATGCAAAACAACTAAAGAGATAACTTTTTGACAACAAACTGTGCACCCTTGCATAACAGGATTGGAAATGTCTCCTCCTCATAAACATAAAACTCACACATAAACATTGTTAATAATGTATATACTGTGTTTTTGTAAATAAGTTTAATCTCCAAGGCCTTCAAGGCAGTTTTAAGTTCGTCATAGTTCCCATAAGAGATTTGGAATCTGTTTAAACTCCACAGCTTGCTATTTAAAAACCTAGGTGGCCCAGAGAGTCAATGTTGTCTTGGAGTTGGTTATAAGTCTTCCCAAAAAGTGAAATCTGTGGTTCAGTGGCTGTACTAATTGAAACAATCCCCCAATACAGTCTGGTTCATTCATACTTCACCATTGCCAACATTCTATGTTTAATATTGTATTGATTTTTGTATTGTGAATTGTTATCATGCAAATCAATTTATAACTTTTTTGAAATGCGTTTTTCTGGATTTCTGTGCTGTTATTCTGTCTCTCACTGTTAAAATACACCTACTATTAAAATTATAGACTGATCATTTCTTTGTCAGTGGGCAAATGTACAAAATCAGCAGGGGATCAAATACTTTTTTCCCTCACTGTACATCAAGGCATCATGCCACAATGCCTTTAATATTGAAAAGTATTCAGGAATTCAAATCTTGATATATATTGCCTTTTCAGTTTGATTGAAAAGAGTAGAAAAACAAATCCAGTAAGGAAATGGTTAAGTAAAGTTCAGATGAAAATCATCGACCTGCAATGTAACTGATATATGGCTGAACAATCACATAGTAAAATATTAGTGCATCTGCTATTTTGATTGGTTGCAGGTGCCACAGAAAAAGGCAGTGGGCTACCTAAATAGCTGGTTGTAATGTCGCTAATTCAATATAAAACACGGCTGAAGTGTTAATGGTCTTTTCTGTATGTTTAAGTATGAAGCCTATAATGAGTTTCTAAGTAAAGCCAAATGGCAACAGAGCACTAGCTCTATATCTTAATTGAAGATATCTTAAATTTCATTGTCGATAGAAATACAACTAAAAAAACATTGATCTTCAATGGGACAATCTGTTCAGAATTGGCCACCTGACTAACATTAAATTATACTGGCTATTTGTACCTAATGCACTTTCATGTTGAATGCACCATGGGTGATGTTTTTTTCACATATGTATATTTTTCAGTATGAAGTGAAGCCTTTGGGTTTTCAAGAATGTAATAGACCTCCAACCCATAAAGTATGGAAGAATGAATCATGCAATCTTGTGCATATTAATAAGGACACATATTTTTCATTCATTGAGGTTTGCACATTACAGATTATTATTTATTTTTTGTTGCCTTTTTTTGGTCCTAGCTCTTGTTTTAGAAACATGATTTGGGAATATTTAAAAATCATATATACATTCATTTTTGTCAGCACCTCGTCAAGTCAATACAAACAAATGTTTCAACAAGACCCTTTCTTTTTGGATTATTGATGTTAATTTTTCATAAACTTAATGCATGTTTTGAAACTGAGTGCAGGAAGCTGTGAATGCCTACAGTTATCTAAAACCATTTAGTGAGTCTGATTTCCTTTGTGAATGTCAACAGGCACCACAGTGCAGTCTGAATGTGAAGGTAACTTTATCTTACAGCTATAGAAAAAGTGCATTCAGACAATATGCATTGGACAGAAAAAAGAATTGGCTAAGGTCAACCCTGAGTCACACTTTCATCTCCTGGAAATCCTACTGGGTCATGAGTGTCAGTATACATCCTAATCCTTTTAAATTAAAGCTGACAGAAATAACTTGCCAGGGTGCTTCAGTTACTAAGCAAAGTTCAGACTCAAGTGATATTCTATCTTGCGATGACCCTTAACAATTCCCTACAACCACTACCACCTCCTAAGTAAAAAAATAAAATAAAATAAATAACATGATTAAAGCTTTCTTGTGCCAGTTTAATAAATCTGAACTTTGGCTACATATTTGCTTTACGGCTTATGGAGAATTCTGTGAACCTATATGAAGTGATTATTGTTAGTGAATACAAGGTATAAGGTATATGTTGCGCAACTGATGTGTGTTAAAATACTGTCTCAGAACACAGATAATACCTACAAGACTGTAATATGAACTTTTGAAACACACTTACAGTGTTAGTCTTCTGAGTAATCAATTTTTTCAATATTGTTTTAAACTATTTTAAGTGATCCCTCATAATAACCTTTCAGTTAGCAATATAAATCTTATTTTGTGTAAATAATTCACTTTTGATCTTCCACAACATATATTTATTAAGCTGAATTAAATTATCAGGTTAAAGATTACTGAAAAAAATTATTCTGAAGAGAAAAATACGACAGATCACAACAAACAAACAAACATTGTCAATAAAAGGTCAGGTGTAAGTGCTTGGTCCCATAATGAATATAGCATCCATCCATCCATATTCAATAACCACTTCATCCAGTACAGGGTGTCAGTGAGCCAAAGTCAGGATACACCCTAGATGGGATTCCACTAATGAAAATATCAATATTTTTTATTCTAGGTCCAGATCTATGTAAATACAGTATATGAATGATAAATATCTGTCAAATTATTATTGTGCCCATTTGTTTTCCATTCATACCAAATTTGGAATCCATATGTTATAGGCAGCAGACCTTCCTTCTGTCCTCCTGAACAGACTTTGGAGAACCAAACATTTGTCTTTACACCAGCTGGCTGTTTTTACACTACAAACGGAAGTCATATCCCACAAGAACTGAATTTGTGTTGTGTTAAAGTGCCCATTAGGAAGGAGTTAGTCTGCACACAAAACAGTCAGCAACAGGAGATACTACAGACAGCTAGAAAGCCATTGCCCCGCCTACTTCACTCAGCCAATCTGCTTGTTCATTTTGGCTCCGGAAAAGACTCACTTCCAGCCACCATCTGAAGTTAAGACGGCAAGTTTCAGCCTCTAGGATTCTTAATGGGTAGAGAATTACACATAATAAGCCACCATAACTCCCCTGGTCTTATTATGATGACCGTTTTTTTTAATTATTAGGATATTTAATTTATATGAGTTATTAAAAATAATAGGTAACCCATTCCCCCTTCCCATTAGATGAACAAAAACACATTGAATATGTGACTAAAGCTAACAGAAAGGGCTACTTCTCAACAATAAGAAAACCAACATGGAATCGAACACCCATTTGCATAATCTTTTTGGTAACATTCTTATAAAATTGTATAAAAACCCACAAATCAAGGCCATCTGTCATCTTACTGTTTCTCAGCATAGTCTTAACTACACAAGATGAAAAGCTGTTTTAACTTTTTGATATAAGTAGTCATCAAACCAAGTAGAAAACCAGAGCTAAGCAAATATTTTTTCATGTCATACATGCTTTCCAACCATGACAGATGATCTTTTATTTTTGATGTGTTTTTGGAAGAAATGATTGGAAAGAGACCTTCAAGACTTCAGACTTATATACAAACAGCAACATGCAAATAGGGTGTGGGCTGTATATGGGGAACACTGACAGATACATTTGCATATTGCAAAACAGCCACTAAATAAGTTAAACACAACACGCATCCTCTATACCTTTCTGGACCACTAACACCTCCACCAACATGAGCGTACAAATGGGAAGGGTTTGTTAATGACAGATGCCTACAAAATAGGATAGATTTAAGTGCCATTCAAGAGCAAAGACTCAGACAATAGGTAAATATGTCAATCAATCTGTGAATTAAAGTAATTTCAAATCAGTCTTGGATTGTAACAAATAAAGATAAAAGAAGTGTTAAATTGTGTAGAATATGAAACATTAATTTGATATTCTGATAGGACTGGACTGATTTACAGGAGAAGGAGATAGATTGCAGATGCTTAGGGCTTTCATTTAATAAATATGTTTAAAAAAGTAGAAGTTAGATAACTGAATTTAATTGTTATACATATCTGCATACAATGGTAGGAATGTATTATGTTTTCCTTTTCTTCAACACCCATACTTCTGCATGGAATTAGCAAAACCTCAGTTTAAACACAGACATCTGTCTTAATTCACCCAGTGTTTATTCAAAGTGTCCTTGGAAAAGAGTAGCAGTTGATCTCAGGGATGGTAGTCATTCCAACAGGGAGAGCATATTTTCAATTGCCCATAGTTCACAAAAAGGTTAGCAGCTTAGGCACTTAGAGCAGGGTACTGAACAAAACTGCCATAAACAGGCAAAATGGAAGGTAGGAATTCTTGGCTGTATTTCATGCCTTGATTAAAAGTGTTATATGAGGAGCAGCTGTAGATTAGCAAAGCGTAATCAGAGACAGCAGGAAACCTGTTAAGGTCATACTACAGAGTTAGCCCTAGTTTCCTTTGAAATGTACAAATTTATGAGGTGTTAGCAAACTGGAAAGCAGTAGGATGTTCTTACCTAGCTCCCTGTTTTTGTTGTTCTTTGGATTGTTTTCTTTCTTAAGTGTATGAAGTGTTTGTACACGTACTGATACTATGCAGTTATTTCAGAGAACACAAAAACTGACTTTTATGAGAGACTGGGACAGAATTTGTTCAGTTATGGCTTGCCTACAAATAAAAATATGAATTCATGCAAAGGCAATAACTACTTGAAGTGCAAAAACAATTGATTTGAATTTTAATATCAGCCTTTGAGTTGTCAGCTTCAGAGTGGTTTGTAAGATAAAAGCCTGCCTCTTTGGAGATGACACTTCGCTCCCCCAGCCAGGTTCAAGATTTCAGCTGTGTCATATCCTCCCAGAATGAAAGCAGTTTAACTCAACTTCCCCAGTTGTGAGAGGGTTGGTGAGTCCAAGAGAGCTGGGAAACATGCAGCCGATTGTTAATGAGCTTAATAATTAGTACGATTTGTAAGTTGAATATAAACTGCATCTGGCTTGTTCCGCCTCAAGTCATTAACAAAAACGAAGGCTAAGTGCAAGCTTCGCAATGTGAATGGGGGCTTTTTCCCTTCTGCATCAGACACTGACTCACTGTTTATCAGGAACTCACTTGGCCTCTTTATGTAAAATCCATTTACTTTGTCATAACTGTACATGCACAAAGCACCTGCCCAGCTGCTGGGTAAGAAGAGTGCTGAGACATGCCAGGGTGGACAAAAGCAGCCCTTATTACTTACAGCTGGCTATCTGCAATGAAGGATTCCTTACTGCATACGATAGGTAGTCACAGCAGACACTCTCATACACCTGTCTGTAGGATTGTGTGACACACTTTGTATTGACTCTAGGAAATTCCTTTTGACACCTTACTCTTAAATCATTGTGATGTATCCATTTTAGTTTATGTCACCTGATAAACATATTTAGTAGTACAAAGCATATAAAGCATATTTTTGAACAACATATAAATGACCCTGTAATGTCAAAGATGTGTACGACAAAATAAAGCAGAGCAAAAACACTTTTAGACAGAACAGAATTGGAAGGTTGCCCTGAAACTTAAATAAGTGAACATGCAAAACTGAGTGATAAACCTTTGCTAAATTGTTATTGCTGCTTATTTACTACACAGTGCCTGACAGTACAATTGCCTTCTATGAAGGTGACAAATTTATGGTTGAGGAATCTTTTCAAAATATTAATTTAAATTGGCAATAGCAATATATAAAGATAGTTTTTACCTCTTTTTTGCAGTGTCATAATTCAGAATAAATAAATCTGTGGACCATAATTTTGTTTTTTGGCTAGTGTCACTGCTGTTTTTATTGCCATACAGATACGGATTGGGTTACTTTGAAACTGCACATAACATAATAAGCCTCATATCTTAATAAGCCTCATATCATATCATTGCCTCATATAAAGCAAAACTGGCAAACCTTGCACAGATTAATGGATGCATTTCACCATATAGCCCTTGAGCAAATCAGGCCCAAGGTGTAACCGCTTTATTATTTGTAAAACACAAAACACATCAGGCAGCTGGAACAATCTGAACACCATATCGATGTTGGCCCTCACAGCGTTCACTTCCGGTATATGGTACTTCATGCACTCAGTGCCAACCCCATGATACATCAACCCATAATTAAGTCCTAACATTGACTCTATGTGATTCCTTAAAACATCTTTAAAATCACACATTTGAGGGATTCAGCTGCAGTTGAAAGCATTCACACCAGTGGTGGAACTAGTGTCATCTTGTGTGTGAGGCAGCCTATTTGTAGATAGTATATACTTTGTCTATTAGAGCTACATTGACACTTGTAACATTTTTCCAAACAATAAAATAATATTTCCAGCTGAAAACTGTAACCCATGTCATTGTTAGTTGAGTTGTGAAGAAACTAGAATGCACTGAAACACATTGGCATACAATAACAGATTAAATAAAATAGAAAGTAATAAATACCTTACTGGGTTTTGAGAGAAACCGCTACTGGTTTTCATTTATATTTTACAAATGCCTTAATAATTAAAACAATCTGCCCAAATAAATACATTTCCAAAGAGTTTTTTTATGTCTTGGCAGCTCAGTGCCTTGGAATGCTGTGTGCAGTTTATTAGCAGTCCATGCTCCTTAAATATAAGAAACATTTGATATTAATTATAGTAGACCTAATTCACATTTTACAGTAATTTTTCGTGTGGCAGCAACCCATGCTGTCTAGTGTGTTGCAACACAGGCAAACTGGAAACTGGTTACTTGATGGTCCATTAGTTAAACCATTTGCAATTTACAGCGATTATTCTCACATTTCAACTGTATACAGACTGGTATTTTGCGTTTTTGGGTTGAACTTTGAACTGATTGATCTCTTCACTGAACTTCCGCAGTTTGTTTTTGGGTGAACCCAAAGTGTACTATAAGTGTAGTTTTTAGTATGACTACACATGTCGTAAGTCATTTCTTAGGCCTGTAAACATGTCCCCCATGCAGGCTGGCACTCTCTCTACCAGTCTTACAGATAGACAGGTCGAGGTGTTAGTAAGAAGAAATGTCCTGTTACCCACAGTGGCACCAGCCTGCCTTGAAAACTTCTTCGCAGTCTTGCTTTGTTTGCTCACAGCTGAGACTTCAATGAAAGAAAGATTATCAGAAAAAGGACTGGCTTTGCCATTTTTGCACAAAGAAAGTTCTGTTGCCTCAACAGTAGTAGTCCTGTTTCAGGGAGGTTTACACTGTTCCAAAGGCACATTTCATGGAACAGTTAACAAGGTCAATGCAGCTCATCAGCTAATGTGATACTAAACAACACATGGCCCAGTAGAGAGCTGTCCTCTCTCTTTACCAACGTCCAGGGGCTGGTAATCGCAAAACAACTTCTCACTGTTTTACAAGTGTTCGTCTACAAACATTACAGATTCACACACTTTGCCTGACCAGGGGCCATAGAAGCGAGCTCAGAGAAAAGGAAAGTGTGGGTCAGCAATACAAACACCCTGTCTCTGATATTGAAAGGACACCATTTAGTTCACGAGAAGTCTCACAAAAGCGCTTTTTGCGTACCATTTCATAAACATAAAAACACTACTCTACTACCCTAAAAAGTATCAGGTGCCCAAACCCAAAGCTTCAATTCCGTGGATAACATGGTGTAAGTAATCCTTTGTTCTATTTATTTTCGTGCAGAAAAAATAGCTTATTAGAAAAGCAATGGTAAAAGCACCATTTTAAGAGTTTACAGAGATTGTTTATTTAAAGTACTAAAACTACTATGTGAGTCGGGTAGTCTTTCACTTGTAAAATAAACAGTTCCCCATTTGATAACCATTAGCATGCAGAAGTTTAAAGACAAGGCTTTTGTGTAAAAAAAAAAGTTGACACACTGATTAAAGGTAAGAAAGACACAGTGTATTTTCTCTGCATACCAGAGTAAAAAAATATAAAATTGGTCATAATCGGGTTTGAATCTTTGACGCGGAAAAGAGTATAATCAAAGCTATAGTCATATTTTAATTTTATTTTTATATTTGTTGTGAAAATATGAGCTTTTAATAAACTATTTGTAATGTAGAAGCTGAGCATTTTACAAATAGATAAATTAAATTAAGTTATTACACATATACATTACATTTCCTTTAGTTAGAGTCTCCTTACTGATATTGTTATAATTCTGTAAATTCAATACTATGCAATTCAGATTTGTTTATGTCTTTAGTCAGAATTGATCAAAATCAAACAATGGCAAGCCAAAACAATAAGAAATAATCTGAAATAAATTGAAGATTTTCTAATATAGTTTTAGGAAGGGAATTCCATACCAAGGGTTATCAGTAACAGACACTGCATGTGGCACAAGGTTGTGCAAGGTTCTGAATTGTGGTAATGGATAATAAAGCTCTCTATACTTCTTCTGACATTGTCCTGCTGTAGAATTATTTAGAATTGTGATCATATTCTTGTAACTGTTAAGAAGCCTATTAATTGGACATTGGACATTAATTGGACATTAACCTTTTGATAATATTGACAATCTCATGAGATCAAAAGCTGTGCCATTCCTGTATCTGTACCTTCTGATCAGGGTTTATCTGTAAACCATTACTATGAACCTACACAATGCAATTATTGAGTCATTTACTCTACTTGTGTTTGTTTCAGTTTTAATGGTAGGACGTGCTTTTTGTCTTCTTCTGGGCTGGTGAAAGAAAATAACTGTTATCTGCATTTCATTTAATGCTAATAAAAATACCAAAAATAAAGCTTAACCTGCTTCCTCTAAAGAAGATTAATTTCCACCCTTCTTTTAACCACAGATCTAGTTTTCGAGTATGTCTACATAAAGTATGTAATGATGTCACTGGGCCACTTTATCCTAAAAATTTGGTTTGGAACTAACATTAGCTTGAAAGGAGAAATCTGAAGGCCAGATTTTCCCACATCAATCATGCAGCCGAGATAGGCTGATTTAATTATATAATGACAGAGGGAAAGATTATATGTATAAATTCCTTTGCTTAATCTGCTATTTACTTGTTTCAGTTTTAAAAATATAGTGAAAAGTTGAGTTTAAACTCAACATTTTTCTCAATTAGCTGATTTTTCTATAATCATCCCAGAAGAAAAACAAACAAACAAACAAATAAAAACAGGCTTCTCTTGGAAAATGTTAAAATGTTAATTATAATGAATAAAATGTTCAGATTTGTTTCTGCATTGATTCAATATTTGCCAGTAGTTAGACATTTTTACCAGATCCTTGTTTTTAGAGGACCAAGCTGAGGGGACATCTTGCAAATTGCATTAGGCTAAATAAGAAAGTAATGAATAAATACATAAATAAGCAAATCAGGTCAAAAATTACAAATATCTAGAGAAAAACTGTCAATATAATTGCAAATATATCCGCAATACATATTAATATATGAACACTTAATATATTTATTGTTTTTCCAGGATCCTTTCTCAAGAAACACAAGATGGAAGATACCTAAGTATTTGCTGGCAGTATTTATTTGTTATTTTATGTTGAAACATAGTGGTATAAATGTAATATAACATGTACTCCTTCATTTTGTTAATTTCTGTTGTTGCCATGGCATTTTTCATTTTTATGAGTGGTGGAAAGAATGGCCAGTGCTCTTCACCTTTTAATTGTTCATCAGTTATCTTCTGTGTGAAATGAAATCCTTGCCCAGTACGCTCAGCTGCTACCAGTTATGGTAAAAACAAAATAGTTTCCCAGATGACCATTTCACATTACATCATCTGGCATGGAAAGCTTCCTGGTTCTTACCACAATTGCTCTCCAATCTTATGATAACATTTGACAGATCTATGCATTTCAGGATATCCGACTGTCAAATTGTCATTCCCAGGATGAACACAATAAAGAAGAAAGTTGCTGATTGATAGCTAATTAAAAAAATACTTGATATTTAGAGATTATTTATTAGCTAGTTCCTGTGGCATGCATTTCACATTCACTCTTTTCAATGTGATGGTTTGTTATGTCCCTATTTAAGAATTGTTTTACAAGATGGTAAAGATGTCAGTATTCTGCTTTTGTATTTTAAGCCTGATTTTTGTTCTTAACTGCCAATGGATGGGGTCTAACTGTTTGAATGCTTTTAATGGGCACTGTTGTCTCCTTAGAGTTCAGCTCTTTGATCTGTCCCTGTTTTGAATAGTTTAATTGCAGCAATTAAACTTTTATTCAGCAACTTAAATGGTAATGCACCATTTACATTTGTTGAATCTGGAATAGCACAGGATCTGGCAATCTTAGTTAAAATGTTAAAAGTTTAGCAAGGTAAGCGACTTATAAATAAACCTTTCTTCTTGCTTACATACCACTGAATTTCATCAAAGATTTTTTTTGCCTCTTAAAGCTGGAAAAGCTGTTCAAACAAAGGTGCAGAATACAGTGAGCATGCATAAGTAGGGCCCTGTGTTTCGCACAATTTGACATAGCACTTATAAGGGCAGATCATGCAAAACACAGGGCCCTATGTATGAGCGATCTTTTTAGAATTCACAGGTGCATTGGAGAAGAGTAGAATATCAAAATTCTCTTGGAGGATTTGGTCAAAAGTCAGGTCTATTTGATGCATTGGTTGTCAGGTGCAAAAAACTAATGTTACAATACTGAGTCAACATAAAAAGTGTCTGCGTTTTTAAACAACCAGTGAAACACTATACATTGAGGAAATATAACAATAATGCTGCAGGAAGTGTGCAATACCGGTGGTGCTTTCAAGGGATTATTGCTCTAACAGTTCAGATCTACCTTTCCTTCATTTATAAAGGTGTGTTGTAAGATGGGCTAAACCTACAGATACAAATGTTAAGGTAACGTTGAGTTTATTGTGACTGTATTTTATAAAAACATTTTGTATTACAGCTATATTTTGAATAGTATTTCTGCTAAATAAAATATACGTCATGAAAGACATGTCCTGAGCTATGAAGACGATTCACTTCATGTTGAGCCTCAGCCAGTATGTGCTCTATTTAGAAGAACATAAGATAGATTTAATAGATTGTTTCCTCATTGTGGTACAAAGACAATTGTGTGTATGGCATATGCCTCATAGAGGTAATAACACATTAAAATCAGTTCACAATTGTATTGAATTTGGGAGGTGCTTTTCTGACTATAACTGAAACTCGGGATTCGTTGCAAGCCCTACTCAGATGCAAACCATCCTAATTTGATGTGATGACCCGAGCCACGGGGGGAGGCTGCAGGGGTACAGGAAACTGGGATTTCAATCAGACAGTCATTTAAATTAACAAGTGCTTCCAAACATAACTGAAACTGATGAGTAATGTACCTTAAAGGCTCAGGAAATACTCAATCCTGTGAGTTCATGGTTTTTCTTTTTTCTTTTTGCCTTTTAATAGACTAATTAGGGAAGCAGCTACAATGCAAACGTGGGATCAAATAATGACTTCATGAAGATGCTTTCTAATACAAATCAGAATCCACATTTACGAGGAAACGAAGTAGTCCCTGAATTCCTGAATGTATTTGAATTGTTTAAATTGGATACGGAAGTATTAAATACTATTATACAGAAGTTATGTTGTTTTGTATTATTTGCCAGTAAGAGATATTAAAGACATCACAGCTTAATGTATAATTTTGTTAATTTTGTTATTTTCTAATCTTTTTCTCCCTCCCCCATCTCTCTGTCTCGCTGTCTCTCTCTCTCTCTCTCTCTCTCTCTCTCATATATATATATATATATATATATATATATATATATATATATACACACAAACACATAAAACATATTTTATTCAGTTAGACTTGCATTACCCCACCAGATGATATACCTGGGTGTGGTTAAATTTAACTTGTCTAATTAAGCTACACTATACATGGTAGGAGTGTTATTGATTATCAAAGGACTACGAAATGTCACATGCTGTCAGCATGCATTTACAAATTAAGCTACACTGGGTCACAGCAGCAATTCATTAGGGGAGCCTAGTCAATTTCGTCTTGTTTCCTGGCACTGGTACAGTCCACTCAATTAGACACCTTTCAGGACCTGCAGTGGCCTAAATGTAGCTAATTGCTCCAGTTCCGGCTGGAGTGATTCATTCCACAGATGGCCTCAGTCCTTTCATCACCAACTCCCTGCCTATAATGATACACTGAGAGGAGAGAGAGAGAGAGAAGAGATACATGAAGATATTCTTTCCTCATGTCTCATCCACATTATTAATGTACAGTAAGAAAAGCCTGATGAATTGGGTTCTTGACATGATAGCCTTTTTTAATTCATTGCACTTCCCATACATGAGGGACCGCTGATGAATGCAGTCTTTTTTCCTCCCGTCCAGGTGCAGTGCCTTTCACACTTGAACTTCACAGCGTCAGCCTAACAGTTTTTATTCTCCAATCTCCTGTTTTGTGGATTCTTTTTCTTTTGTGCTCGCTTCTCATTTGTCCCTGTATCGGTGGTGGCCCAGCCAAATTGAAAATGAATGAACTCCAATGAAAGACTCAAAGAGCAACTCTGGTTACAACAATGAAAAGTCTATGGGAAAAAAAGGGTACTGTTTATTATTTCATCAGCCTTTCAAAAGGTCACTCGAAACACCTGTCAGAATGTCACATTTTAGATTGCTGTCATCTATCTCTTCTCTACACTGCAGTACTAACAAGATCAACTTTAATGAGAATCGAAGTAGAGAAAGGAGGTTTAATGGCATTGTATTGCAAACATTTACACATCAAAATATCATAGTCTAACATTCCAAATGGGGTTTTGAATCAGTACATAATATATTCAAAAGATTCAAAGTCTAGCCAGTCACAAGAATTAAGACCATTTTAACTTAAAGTAAATTAGTAAATAAAGTACATATGTATTTGTGTGTGTGTGTGTAAAATCAATCTGCACAAGCAATAATAGCCAGATGGGTGGGGTAAAAATAGATTTTGTTACAGTCTGTAACTTTTCCTCAGCTAATTCTGTGTATGCTATTTTAACATGAATAGAAGACATCTATGACTGACAAAAGTGATGGAACTTGGGGAGAATGATATATAGCACAACATTATATCAACAGCCAAACTACCAAAGCCTTTAATGAGGCTAGAGGTGTGATTTTAGGTGTATACCACCCCCAGTAGACAGCATGCCAGCCCTGTTACTAATTAAGGACAGGTACCTATGTAATTAGGCATTTCTGAAGTAATTCGCTCCAACAATGAGGACACTGAGCATACTGAACCCTTCCCATGGTGCACTGAGGTTTTGCTAAATTGCTCATGCATTTCTTTATTGGACACAAGAAAAGGGTTCTTTTAATATTGGTGTTTGCGTTGTGAGGTCCTGAAAAGCTAAAAGAAAACACTATAAGCTATAGGACATGGACAAGCTTGACAACAAAAGGCATAGATTGCTGGTCATGATGGTGAGATCTTTTACTCCCTTCTGTAAAGTCACAAATCTTATTGATATAAAAGAAAAATAACATATTCTACTGTGTGTCAACTGTTTACAGGGTTCACTGTGCCTTTAAACACATAGAACCAGTCAAGATGTCCTATTTTCCAAATTGTGCAAAAATTTCATTTGTACATGAGATCCACACTGGCATTAAAATAGTAGTTTTAAAGGTTATTTAATATGACATGACAGGCAGCAATATTATGATTTATAAAGAAACTTCATAATGCCAACACTGGATAAAAAACAGCTGACAGTACTTTATAGGAATTATATTAAAATGCCAGACTTTCTGCCAAAAAATGCTGTATAGGTTATTAGAAGTATTTTTTTTTTAATTACTACTTGACATTCTTAATAAACTTCAAAATACGGTTCAATTAATGGTAGCTATAATGCAGCTTACTATGGAATACCAGTGTAAATTCAGGGCAATATTCACAAAGTTATAAAACAATGTTATTTGGTGATACATAAAAAAGTATAGATATTCTACCCAGTTCCATTTAAAAGAATAATAAAAAAAAACAATAATTTAGACTCATGAAAACTATTGATTGAAACATCTGACTGCCACTCAGATTTTAGCTTATATTGCTCCTGTGTAAACATACCAGATTTTTTAGGTATTAAAATCACTACAAATTGAACAATTTTCATAGAAAATATTAAGGACATGCATTCAAACACTGACTCTAACAGGTAGTGTTGGGATGAAGACATGAATGGACAATCAGGACTGTCATAACAAACAGGCCCTGTCACTCTCAATTTGCAGCTTTGAGGCAAAATCAATTTTCACTGCAGGCTGCCAAGTCCAAATGAGCTCCATAATGCACCTGCAGATCTGAGCGTCAAGCAATTATTTCACTATCTTGCCTAAAAACAAAAAAAGGCTATGCCCTTTAAAAACCTTTGACCTTTTCCAGTTAACATAAACTAATTATATTTTTTTATGCAGGAAAACCTTTCGGCAGTTGTGAATGGGAATCGTCACTGATGGTTTAATCAGTATTTGCAGATCTGGAGCATGTAATTCCAAATAGGCTATTCTCCTAAATACTCGCTCATTATCTCATAGTTTCAAGGAAGCATGGTGGCTAAATGCTTAAATGATACAACAGAGGTCTCATATTTATCTTGTACAAAATGTAATTGACAGGAAGCTATGAGAACAGCTCAGCTGCCCATGCTGCCCAGTGTACAAGGAGGCCATTGTTCAGTGTCACTTAGCAGCAATTACAGCCCGTCAAAACAGTTTTTGTTTCACGACAACGTGTTAATGGGTCCACGGTTGGGTGTGAGAAGTAACCCAAGCTACATACACCCAACTGAGGTCAGAGGTTAATTGAGAGTTTCTGACGCAGCGCATGAGATTTTTGCAACCTTTTGCTGAGAGGAAAATGGGGAACAAAGGGAAGATAATATGATACAATTAGTTGGACAGCAAGAGGGTCAAAATTCCCAGATGAAACAGAAAAACTGGCCAAGTGAATCTGACCAGATGGGCCACCTGTACCGCAATGAGTGCCAAAAATAGCGGCAGTCATTTGCACATAGCAGGAGGCATTAGGTGTTGTGTCAGTCAAGAAAGGTCAACAATTTGAACAACAGGGCTGTGTTCTAATTTGAATACCATGCTGAGCTTTTGTAATCACTTGATATTATTTCCATGCAAAACCATTTTGCCACCAGCCTATTCATTCTCCAGTTTTGAATCAATGAAGGCTTAAAGCATGTGCTAAATGCACATGAAGAATGGAGGTTCTTTGGGGACATTTGGGGACCTTTATTTTTAAAAACAGTGAAATAATAAATAATTTTCCTAAATATATATTTTCATAAATTGAAGTGGTAGCCATAGTAGGTGAGATTTAGTAGGTTGTTTATTATTATTACCACAGGCGTAGGTTTGGGGGTGGACAGGGGGTCAACATCCAATGTTGAGAGAATTGTAAATTGTCCCCCCCAATAATGTATGCCCGGCTCCACGGGCATAGGTGACGTGTCCCCCCAATATTCACAGTGTCCCCCTCAATTCTGAAAAGAAACCTACATCCCTGATTATAGTAATAATAATTATTATTATTTTGGTATTTATTAACTTTGCAACTCTTCAACAGATTTAAATTTGATTTTTTAATTTATTTTAATGTATTTTTTTCATATTTTCGTTTCTATTGATTTGTTATGCACGTTTTCTTGCTCACAGGTGCTTTTAAGTTTTGTAAACTGATTTCTATATGTTAACTTGTTAGGCTTGAAACCATTATGATGGCAGACACACATTTACTGTGCTTTTTACTTTTTTACTTTTCTCAAGTTGCTGGACTAAAAGTAATAAAATGAGCCACTGCCTTGTTATTTAAAAGATTGTTTCTTTGATGTATTGACATATTTACAAGTAAATGTGTTTACTCTATGTATAGAATGGTCAGGCAACAGGTTTGCCTTGTGTGCAAAGAGTAGTAAAAAACCAAAAAAACCAAAAAGAAACAAACATTTGCTGTAGTACAACACCCTTGGGACTCCATTAGCCCTCTATTATGCTGCTGGGGCTCTTGAACTCAAGTTTAACAAATGCATTCCTCCAACAATGTATCTTTACAGACAGTATGAAGTCATTAAATGGGTTAAAGGTTAGCTCTCTATATATGTACAGATATATAAAGTTCTGTCAAAAAAAAAAAACACACACTTTGCTCATATTCTCATTGGAGGTCAGTGAAAGAGGAAATGTCTGATATTCTGAAGTGCCTGAATTCTGGGAGGTAGCTTCTTGTAAATCCTGAATGGAAAAAACAGAAATGTGTTAAGTGGAGGAGTTTAACATGTGAAAAACAGAACTTTTAAAGGACAGAAGCTCCCAGAATGAAATAACAAGTACAATGTCAAGGGAGAAGCCACTATGCAGGGGTAAATCTTCTTTACCTGGAAATTATAGACCCCAGAGAGAAGGACGAATCATCAGCAAGGAGCTGCATTTCCGTTGAATGTGGACTGCCCTTCTACGGCTTGGAAAGAAAATGAACCATGTTTACAAAAACATAAGGTATATTGTTTATAGTTATTAACTCAGTCCTATGAAATATATGAAATACCTGTGTATACAGATATTAAATATACACTGTGTAACAATTCTGTGCATTTACAGATAGATAGATAGATAGATAGATAGATAGATAGATAGATAGATAGATAGATAGATAGATAGATAGATAGATAGATTATGAATTAGTATCATCCAAATTACTTTACTGATTAATTCAGACTCGTTGTGTCTTATTGAAGGCAGTTTAAGTCAGTCAACAAATGCAGTGTGCATGACCTAGCTTCTTAATATCATCCCAGCACTGCCAGTCTATTGCTCAAGAACTTGAATGTCAGCTTACAGGAAAAACATCAGTGTCCAAAATACCAGAAACAGATGTTTTGGATAGGATTTTATGAAGTAAATAACAAGTCTAACTGCATCTTTTTTTTGTATCCACTATGAATATTTGCAGATTTGATACCACTTTCAACCCTTTAATCAAGTAACAGTTTAACTGAGAAGCTGTAGGAGTTATGTTGGTGGTCTAACTTTTTTTTAAATATGAACCACACTTATTTTTAGTTTTTAGCTAGCAAACGCTAGAGTTGTTTTGATTACAACCATTGGGCTATTTTCTTGACAGTCATATTTTTCTATCTTTCTCGCATGTGGTTTTATTGTATTATTTAGCCATCTGTATTTCTCCTCACACAAAATTAACTCTCCACCTTTAGACAATGTGACAACCTGCATGCTGCATTTTAAGCTAATCTTCCTGTTGAAGCAGAATAATGTGTTTGTTTTATATAATAAAAAAATAGAAACACAATACATAATGCTCTTCAGAATTCCATAAAAATAATCAGAATCCATACTGTTTGATAAACGAAACTTTGCATAAAAAAGAAAAGTGTTTTTTTTTTGTTATATATAGAATAAAATCAATCAATCAATCAACCCAACAAGAAGGCATTCTCAAGCACAGCAGCTAAAAGCAGACCATGGAATTCACCAAAGCTCTTTAGAAGAGTGATAAAATGTAGTCTGAGTGGTTGCCCACATTCCTTAATTATTCATATGAATGAAAGAAAGTCAAATTGCAATTAGATATTGCACAACTTGGGTGTAACATATCATAAATCTTCCTATTATTTGTTTGGCATGCCGAACTCTTGGCACTGGTAAATCTTCATTGCAATAGTTCAGTCTATTGTTGCTTTCCATGCCTGTTTTTGCTTGTTCTGTAAATTGTGTACTGGATCAGATCACAGGGGCGCAACCTATTAGGAACCATGTACAGCACGAGAACGGAGAATAGTGTGCCTGGAGAAATCCTTTTAATGTTAAGCCATCCAGGTGTTTCATTTTGTTCAGCAGCCCCAGGGTTAATGATTCGATTGACATTATAACTGGCAGTTCAAGGCAGTGCTTGATCAGTAATTAACACACCCACAAATTTATTTTTAAGTGTTTCAATAAAGATGCTTCTAGAGGCAAAAAAACGTCTTACTTAAAATGTAACATATTTACTTGTCATACAGTGTCCTTCTTATGGTATATTTATACTGGGGATTTTTTTCATCCATTGTTGCTTAATAATTACTGGATGATTATTCAGTTATATGAGGATAACATGCTGACAACCCTTGACAATATGATGTTGATATTCATCTTTAAGCACATAAAATAAAACAAAACAAATTAATAATCTTGCTTAAACCAAAATTGTATTGAAATTGATACATTTAACATTTTACCTTGATGTGCTGTAAATAAGTCACACATTATTCTCATCAGCATCTTCCAACTATCTATAAGACATATGAGTGGAATGACTGTGGTGCTAAATTCAATACAATCTCATGCTATGGCCTAGTAATTTTGCCTGAATAAGCCTTTTGTAAGTCTTATTATGTTCCCACCTTTGGGCTTTTGATATTGTGGATTTGATGGTGTTTTACTTGGGTCACACACTCATGTGGTGGTGGAAGTATGCCAGAGACAGAGGTCCTTTTAAAACCTATGCCGTCATTAAAGTTAGTTTATCCAGTTTGTTGAGAACATGCATCCTACTGATGAAGAAGTAACACTATGCAGAACACTTTCTGTGCATATTAGAAACCAGGTTGGAAGCTAAGGGTCCATCATTATCCAAGATAGGGGTGGCATTGACCAGTGACTGTGCAGAGTGCAACGCTTTTGTTCTGTCAGATATGGCCGATAATTATAACCCATACCTCAGATATGGTGGAAGGGGGACCAGAGATACAGATCAGCTTTTCTCCTTTTAAAGCAATCTGCTATTGTATCCTGTGGATTGGGATGATGGAGGGGTGTTGCTCCTGGCACCGGCACTTGACCAGCATTACTTGGGGATGTGGATCTGGTTGCTGGCTCCAGCCTGCAGATTTGCACTTGCTCCTGAGTCGCCTTCTCCACAAAGCCATTAACGCAAACAAACAAGAAAATTGTCTGGCTCTGTGGGTGGTCTCCCTCGCTGAGCATCGCCTTGATCTTCTTGGTGTGGGTCAGGCCCTGCTTAAAAGTGGTCGTGTTGGCAAGCTGGGACTGGCTATACACTTCTACGGGATGCAGACTGCAAATTGAAGTCTTACATTACTGGGCTGCCAAATGGAGGCTGACGATTATAGCATGTCTGATGATGGAACTTGAAACCTGTCTCCAAGTGGTATATCTACAGGTGTCCAACTCCCTCTGAAATACCACCTCGGGCTACGTTTTTCTAAACTGTTAGCTGACGTGTTGGTAGACGAATTTGCATATTTCAGGACAAAGTTGATTAATGAATGTATTTCAGGCCTCTATAATGTTGCTGTGTGATAAATGTTTTACCAGATCCACTGTTAAGCAAAGCAAGCCCCTATTGAACTTGGCTTAATATCCAACCCGATGGAAGAAGCATTATATTCCACCGACTTTATGAATTACAGGTTATTCTTCAAGCAATCCATTGCCACCTAACCCCGTAATCCCCAAACACATTGAGTTAAGGTATGTTTTTAATAACATTAAACTGACAGAATGATGATAGCCTATATAAAATGGCTATTAATGATTAATTGCTAAATTGTTAGAAGGTATTTTATGAGATATATATAAAACACATATACAGTATGTATGAGGAAAACTGTGGTTTTGGGGATGGTTAGGACATTCATTTTAACCTTTAATTCACCCAGTTATTGAGGAAATGAAGAAGGGATACAAAAGTGAAGAATCAATGTCATGATTTTAAGTAATTAGTGGTGACAATATGTTTCTTCAATTACAGTTTCTGCAGCAATATTTCACATCCTCTTCAGTATATTGCTGTATACTGCACAACTTACAGTACTGGCATGTTGAGAGGTATCGTGCCACACAGTGTAGAAAATATGGTTCTACTCATATGAAAGTTTACCACAGTAAATTTGGATGGAACTTCAACAGTTGTCTTTTGCTATTCCTTTGCTGTAACACAATAGTGTTTTCATCAACACATCAGCATTAATTGAATACACTTGCATTGCATTCCCATTTATCTTTCAGCAGCTTTCATATTTTTCACTTTAAATAGGTGTTGGTCATGCAAAAATAAGTTTAATTCCTCATAATATAGTAAATACATATTGATTCCAAAAACAAGCTGCGAGTCTGTGGCCCAGATGGCAATATCCTGTATTACTTTCCAAGCCTGCTTCTGTGAAATAGTTTATAGTCTTTAATCGAGGGACAGAACTGGAAGCAAGTCAATAACCATAAAATAACTTGATGGTTCTTCGCAGTCATCTAAAAGTGGATTTAATGAAAAGTATTGCTTAATATAATCCAAGAAATTATATCTCGGAATCTCTCACCAACCCCTTCATACACTTATTGCTTTAGTCATGGAAATCGTGCAATGTTTGCATGAATTTGAGTTAGAAAAACCTTCTTTAAACCGCATGTCATCAGCAGCAATTGGCATTCTTTACCATATGGCAACACCTCCCACATCAACACCAATTACTTGCATTCTGTTCAGCTATAATTACAGATTGGTCAGACTCAAACTTGGTCTAAGTTTATACATGGAAAGCTCGTTCTAGTCTTCGAGGTTTACAAGATTGCTCAATCAGAGCCAAATATATATCTGTAATTATCATCAAAACTCTGTGCACAGCAAGTTCCAGGTTTGACTTCTAGTCAAAAAATTAAATTGTGTTTAAATGTATTTTGGCTCACATGTTTATGATAAGTAAAACACACAGTGTAGTTTAGTGCACAGATGTATGTAAAGGAGGTGTACCATTTCTTTAAACAAACAGAACTGAATGGCGAATAGAAGTTGTGACATAGAATGTGATTACATACAGCTCTGGAAAAAATTAAGAGACCACTGCAAAATTATCAGTTTCTCTGGTTTTACTATGTATAGGTATGTGTTTGGGTAAAATGAACATTTTTGTTTCATTCTATAAACTACTGACAACATTTCTCCCAAATTCCAGCAAAAAATATGAATGGAATGGAATGGCTGCCATACATGTAGAGATGCTGATTTAAGAAAAAAATGCAGTGGTCTCTTAATTTTTTCCAGAGCTGTATTTAAAATTGAAGATATTTTTCTGTTTACTCTTTCAATTGGGGTGTGAAGAAAAATAATACCTTTCTCATGAAGTATGTACATCTGGATATTAACCCTTCATGTTTCCTCCACTCCTAGCCAGATTTGCAAGAATAAGGAAATAACTAAACAAAACAATAAACAAATAAACAAAACTACATTTCCCTGAATCCTAAAAATCAAATTGTATTCTTTGGCATAGGATATACAGTCAAGAAACATTTTATCTTAGTCAACTGCCTTTAATATAGACAGGAGAACAGTAAATAAGAAATGAAGTGACAGTTGCTGAGGAAAATTCATCAGGTTATTTGCATAACTGGCAAATCGACAGGAAATTACAAATGACTGAAGTGACCACAACTTATTGGCTTGTGTATGGCTAGACATTTGCTATACATATGGTGATGCATGAAAAGATAATATAAGCTGTTCAAACAGCTTGATTTTATCATTTGATCTGCAGTGCCAAAATCAAGTTATTTTTCATATGAAAGCAAAATCAATTATAGTGTATTTTCTACAATTCCTCCATGCATTACCTATACTTACTTATTGAACGAATAAATACATAAATAAATAAATAAATATACTTTAACAAATTAATGAACACAGGATATATGTATTTGGATGTTTACATTTGCCATTTGCCAAAATAGCCTACATATGGTTGACAATATACAGAATATGTATGCACTATGATTTGTGAAACAATTCAAAATATGATATTTTGATAACAAAATAATATATTTTACTTCCACATACCCAACTGATTGTGCTTTTTTTTTTTTTTTTGGTCTCTTACACTGGTTTAAATAATTTTGCAGTTGCTGAACAGAATGCCAAAAGGAAGCAGGTGTAATTCATCTAGCATTTTGGCAAGCATCTTTTCAACATATGGAGTTACTGCGACATTTATACAAGTGGTACGCTATAAAATCAGTCTTTAAAGAAATACAAATATATTTTGATTACAATACAATAATAAAGAATCAATAGATGGTTTACAATTCTGTCACAGTTGTGCTGCTTGAGTGGCTCTCAGTTTTGACTGAACTGGAATCAGTTATACCTCGCACATCTGTGTTTACACAGTTACTCACTAATAACGTGGCTCTGTGCATAATTAATATATAAGAGGAATATCAACATTTCTGGCATTTTGTCATATTTAGGCACTCCTACAATGATTGATTTAGGCATTATCGCTCTTGAAAATCTGCCAAAGATATTTCACTACTTTATTTAGCAAGCAGGGGAACTAGATTTTACTTTGACAATACAGACTGCTATTCCAATTATGCACAGTATTTCATATGAGTAAAAATCTTACTTAGTCCAAAATCTGATTCCAAAGAGATTCACATTCTCTTAATTTCTTGTCAAGAACAACATCAAGTACACACATATAAATCATTTCCGAAAAGCTGGAAGCTTTCATAGATGAAATTATCTTAAATGTGGGAATGTTTATGTCTGGCCCCTACTTCATATTTCCTGTCTTTAAAAAATCAGATATTATCAGAGTTTTTGTTGTTGTTGTTGTTTTAAAAGACTTTATATTCATAACAGATTAAATAAGAATTGTGTGTGTGTGTGTGTGTGTGTGTGTGTGTGTGTGTGTGTGTATGTGTGTATGGGCTTATGTGTGTGTGTGTGAGGACAGGAGTAAAGTCACAAATATCTGACATTTCAACACTGTTTGGAAAAGGAATTATCACATCAGAGGTACTATCAACAGATACAATAATTCAGAAGTCATTACAGATTTGCATTACAGAAATAACAGAAGCACCTTCATAATAATAGCAATAATACTAATAATACATGTAGGAAGATATATTTTTGGACATAAGCTCCTGTGTGTAATACACAATGATGCGTCTTGTTTTTGTGATTTGAAAAGGAATGGATTGAATTAGTCATTTAATATGATGTCACAGTTTTTTCCTAGGGCAGGTTGAAATGTAATAAGCCAAATCCAGACCTCAAAGATATCCCTACAATGGTCTGTACATTATTTCAAGCCCCTTGACATTCATGATTAAGGCCCTATCTTTTTCACAGTCATGAAAATTGCATTATGGAACAGTCCACAGTCATGGTGAAATTTGTAATTATATTTATTGTACTGAATGTTTTTATTGTTGTTTTGTTATTATTGGAGCAAAAGTGAGGTTTTATGTTAAAACAATGATATCACTTTTGACAGCACCTAAAAACCAATCAGGACTCAATGACTGTGAATTCAGTACAGACATCCATCTATCTGTGACAGTAGTAAACGTAAGAAGTCAGTGACTTAGCAAAGAATATTTAAATTAGGAGCATTTGAAACTGTGTGCCAGATAAACCCAAATGTGTTAAAACACTTCTGCAGAAAATTGCATGATGCAGTTCAAGTGTGGTTCTTTACATGCTGATTTTGGGACACATTTTGCCATAAACCGTTATTTCAGTTTTGATGAAACAAAAGTGGATAAAAACTCAGTGCCGTTTTACATATTGTCAGTCCTCTGAAATCACCAAATATATACCAATAAATATTTGTGGACTAGAACTACAAACAAAATCAATGGAAGTACAAAAACCACCTGTCCCCGGGATTTAAAATAAGGTTAGAACCATCACCGAAGGACAAGGATGTATTGGAATCCATAACAAGGAAAAGTAAGGAAGTATGCAAGAAACACATTAATATGAAATAATGTCCAATGCTGTTAGGCAAGATTGTTAGCTTTGAAAGTGTTTAATTTCACGCTTTTAGTCTTCAACTGAAAAGTTTATGAGTAAGCAGAATTTAACTGCTTTTACAGCCAAATAAAAGATAGATTATTCATTGACACAGTCAGTGTTGGGTTACTAGCAGAACATCTGCTTTCTAACTTGTGAAAAGTTATTATGTGGCTTTAACCTCTGCCAGTGAGAAATCAAGGGCAATCAAAAATACTTAGCATACACTCTAATTAAAATACACCATATGTAAGATTGTGGTACAAAATTTAAGATTTTTATCTCAAGACGAATTTCTAAAAATACTTTTTGTGTTAACTCCAAAGTTTTGTGCTTCCAAAAAAGCTCATAGCTTGGAAGTTCAGCTTCTTCCTCACTCCTAATTCTATAGTCCCTGGCTGAAATAAGGAGGTAATTGAACTGAGTGCTCAAATTGGATTAGCTTAATCTGCATACAGTTAGGACTTCCTGTGTAAACAAGACTATAGGCAGTTCCCGGAAACATTACAAGGAACTTACATGCTTCTTGTTGACTTTGGCTGCACACAATAGAAATGCATAAGTCTCCTCAATGTAACACAGCTGTATCACATCCATTATTTAAGGTTCTAAGGCATATCAACTTTAGAGAGCAGTCCAGTTGATAAAACTTTTTCTTCCAAACTAGTGGTTACACTTTTAACAGTGCAAAACTGCATAAACATTAGCTAGATACTTGCCTAACTGAAGCGGACGTGTTCAAACATGGCCAAAACAAAAGTGATCAGAAACTATTCCAGTCAGACATTTGGGGTCACAAGTTATTGACCCATCCTACAATCCAGCTGAAGTTGGTGCACATGCCTGCACAATGGGAAGAGCAGTTAATTTTCGATTAAGCACAAAATAAAACTTAACAATCTGTTTTCAGCCGTGCGTCTCAAACAGATAAGTGTGTGCTGTGGATTCCGGTAAACAGTATTGGGATGGTTATTATTAATTTTAAATCTGAAAAGATTATGTTTAGGTACCTATTACCAAAAGTGTTCAGTTACACCAGGATTATTTAATTACAGAATTTAATGGTGGCAATCAAAGTTAAAACACCCTTAACTCTGAACTCAGTTAAGAATCTTATTGTTTTGACTAGCCTAGGCGTATTCAACATACTCTCACCATATATAATTGATAAATTGATTAAAATATGTACTCAATTAAAATAATCATGGAATCATGTTTTTTCAAATAAATTAAATAAGTATCTTGCAGTTTGGAATTCGTTACAATGTCTATTAGTATTTTATTGATACAGCTTTTATATGTGTTTCTACAGAAATATGCACAGAGCCTATGTCTCTGGTGATATGAACATTGTCCTCATCACAATTTTAACTGAAGCATACAAGGAGTGGGCATAACATTTGTTAAAGTGACAGAACGAATTCTCCCCTGCATCAGTTGGAAGTTATCTGATTAATGTAAATGAAGTGTGTTTTAAATAATATGTTCACTGGGGTTATGGTGGTTACAGGGTTACACAGGTTAATTAAAACTTTTTGGCCTTAGTCAACAAAGCTGTCAGAATGTCTCCTCTCATATCCACTGTTAAATGTGATGGGACACATCTTTTCTGCTTCGTTGTCAGGACCTAACAAGGGTGCAAATTAATTTTCTCAGACATTTTAAAATATATTCACAGTATCTACCCTAAAAGCAATTTAATCTTTTGCCATTTCCTGGACTTTGTATGCTGTCTCATTTGTCCCAGGATATCACAAACACAAAAGAATATCCAAGAACACTGGAAAACACATCTCTTTGTAATGGCTTTATCAATCATCATTTATAACTTTAGTTTTTTTAATAAATACAAAGTGCACAATTTAAAACTTCACAAAGCCTAAAGTATGTATTTGGTTCTTCATCTGACATCTGATCTGATCTCATCTGATTTTCAAAATGCAAAAAGATCCTACATACAGCTCTGGAAAAAATTGAGAGCACTGAAACTTTTTCTTAAATCAGCATCTCTACATGTATGGCAGCCATTCCAATCCATTCATATTTTTATTTGGAATTTGGGAGAAATGTTGTCTGTAGTTTGTAGAATAAAACAAAAATGTTAATTTAACCCAAACACATACCTATACATAGTAAAATCAGAGAAACTGATCATTTTGCAGTGCACGTTTTTCTTAAACATTGTTACATCAATATTAAACATGTAAATACTTACACAATATAATTTATATCCAGTACAGAGCTCATTCAACTTGAAATTCCAAAAACACACTGTATTTTATTAACTACATTTGCAAAATATTTCTGTGCAAAGATTTGTTTTTAATGCAGAAAATATTTATTCTGTAAATGTCTTAAGACTTTACTAGCATTTACATTTAACTGCTTGCTGCCAATCTGTACTAAACATTAGTTAAAATATCAAAGTCCTATATATTTTTAATCGCACAGTGAACAGAAGCTAGCCAGATACAAGATATAAATAAGATCTAAATCCAGCTTGCCGCTACCAAATGACTCCCTTCTCAGCCTTCTAATGTAACACCTGCCTCTTCCTGGGAGTGAAAAATGATATTTTTCCAACCATCCTGATCAGATGTTCAATGCAGCATGCAGACACAAGAGGATGCTCGCATACTTGATTCTAAGCCACTAAGAATTTTTCTTAACTCTTCAAGAGCAATTAAGTCTGTTTATATATATATATATATATATACAAACAAATTAAATACAGGGAAAGTATGCCTTACTTTCTACTTCTTAGGAAAATACATACATTCCAAGAAGACTAAAAATAATAATAACAATACATAGTTCTGATTTGTGGATTGTATGCCTGTTAGAAAAAAGTTAAGAAACTGGTAGGATTCCATTTAATTAAATTATTTTACATCTAAATTTGTAGATTCAACTTCTCTTTATTATTATTCTTATGTTTATATCAGTTTACATTGCAGATTAAATATTAAATAAATAAATATTACATTAAATAAAGAGTTTAAGTAAATACATCTGTTTACTCTCTCTTAACACAGAGAAATCACATAGCAATCAAATGGAAGTACCATATGTTATTTATGGTAGGTTCCTCAAGTGCCAGTTAGATAGGGGTTTGCTAGGAATCAATCAGGCATGCAACATGTGATACCCTACCTAGTTAATTGATAATTGTATATTATTCTCTCTTTTTTAGATGACAAACAATCCTGTACCCCTTTATTCACTCTTTCAGAACTATTCCAAACAGATCACATACAAAACTAAGGGGCTGCTAACACAACATCTCCATAATGATCATTGCCGGTGTTTAGTTGCCAACAGCAGGGAAACCTAACATCCAATCTAATATCCAGCTCTGGTTCAAGAACTGGTTTATGGACTCTTTCAACTTTTCAGATCTGCCCACCCTGTTTTAGATTGTATATTCATATTAAGAGGACACCCCACCCCTTTCTTTCTGACTTTTTCACGTAGCTCTTTTCATATTTAAGATTCATACTTCATACTGAAATGTGAGTGCCTGCCACCCCCCGCTCTCCCCATGTATGCCAACATGAAAACCAGAAGGCCCCAAACTGCCATGCCTGTAAGCAGATGTACTAGAGCTATGTTTTATTCATAAACAGTTAAAAAAATATAGAAAAAAATAAAGGACATGATTGGTTTACTAGACAGTGTATATTTGTAGTGTAGATGCAAAACCCAGACAGTTTCCTGTTTCGGCCTATTTAGGACTTCCAAAAATACAACTTTCCCTTTTCTTTTCCCATCGGTGAGCTTTTTTTTATGAGAACAGCTGGGGGCAGAGGTTATTTTCAGCGAGAGAAACAAAATGTGTCAAGCAGTATTTCCTGCAATTTTTTGTATTTTATATTCAGTACACACACATAGACAGTGAAGCAAATATACAAAGTATTTTTTTAAGTATGTTGTATTTATTCTACATGTAAGTAATATTAAATGTGTCTTTATGCCTAACTGGTTTACAACCTAAGTAATACTTCCCATTAATTAATAATTAATTGTCAGCGTTTCTTGTAATCGACATTCAATTATGTTATACATTTTTTCCCTCATGTCCATAACCCAAATTTCTGTCAGGACAGAATGATCTCTGTCTTCCTTCTTGGAACCATGAAGTTAAGGATTGTCTGGCTCAAGTCAAAATAAACTAATATGAGTCTTTATTTAATGGCTCTTATATTTTCATAGGGAACATAAATGCTAATGCACCTTTAACATGCTTTTATGTAAAAAAAAAAAATATATATATATATATATATATATATATATACACACTCACCTAAAGGATTATTAGGAACACCATACTAATACTGTGTTTGACCCCCTTTCGCCTTCAAAACTGCCTTAATTCTACGTGGCATTGATTCAACAAGGTGCTGAAAGCATTCTTTAGAAATGTTGGCCCATATTGATAGGATAGCATCTTGCAGTTGATGGAGATTTGTGGGATGCACATCCAGGGCACGAAGCTCCCGTTCCACCACATCCCAAAGATGCTCTATTGGGTTGAGATCTGGTGACTGTGGGGGCCAGTTTAGTACAGTGAACTCATTGTCATGTTCAAGAAACCAATTTGAAATGATTCGACCTTTGTGACATGGTGCATTATCCTGCTGGAAGTAGCCATCAGAGGATGGGTACATGGTGGTCATAAAGGGATGGACATGGTCAGAAACAATGCTCAGGTAGGCCGTGGCATTTAAACGATGCCCAATTGGCACTAAGGGGCCTGAAGTGTGCCAAGAAAACATCCCCCACACCATTACACCACCACCACCAGCCTGCACAGTGGTAACAAGGCATGATGGATCCATGTTCTCATTCTGTTTACGCCAAATTCTGACTCTACCATCTGAATGTCTCAACAGAAATCGAGACTCATCAGACCAGGCAACATTTTTCCAATCTTCAACTGTCCAATTTTGGTGAGCTTGTGCAAATTGTAGCCTCTTTTTCCTATTTGTAGTGGAGATGAGTGGTACCCGGTGGGGTCTTCTGCTGTTGTAGCCCATCCGCCTCAAGGTTGTACTTGTTGTGGCTTCACAAATGCTTTGCTGCATACCTCGGTTGTAACGAGTGGTTATTTCAGTCAAAGTTGCTCTTCTATCAGCTTGAATCAGTCGGCCCATTCTCCTCTGACCTCTAGCATCAACAAGGCATTTTCGCCCACAGGACTGCCGCATACTGGATGTTTTTCCCTTTTCACACCATTCTTTGTAAACCCTAGAAATGGTTGTGCGTGAAAATCCCAGTAACTGAGCAGATTGTGAAATACTCAGACCGGCCCGTCTGGCACCAACAACCATGCCACGCTCAAAATTGCTTAAATCACCTTTCTTTCCCATTCAGACATTCAGTTTGGAGTTCAGGAGATTGTCTTGACCAGGACCACACCCCTAAATGCATTGAAGCAACTGCCATGTGATTGGTTGGTTAGATATATATATATAATTTTTCACTGTGTAATGTTTGGAGGTCACTAAATGTATGCCCCTTTAATTTGACCCAGAAATGTCCTAAGTCAGGGTAAAGAGTACACTATAGTATAGTACAACCATGCAGTCCTCAGTGAAGCATTGAGCAGCATGTCTATGCTTGTGCTCAACTACCTTATTTAATGCATTGCTTAACATACCCAACTTTAATGCAGTAATGTTTGGAGACTTTGAAAGCCCTCAGTTTTATGTGCCAACGTTGCCATTGTTACAGTAGTGTCTACAGATAGATATAAATCAACTATCCACCAAAAGGACTTTAAAAGGGGCTCTTTGAAAACACCATATTTTCCTTACAGGACTCTGCACTAAGGGAAATCTATTTTGGATATTTACAACTCAAAAGGATAACTGCCTGGCTGAATCATGACAAGTTTAAATTTTATAAAAGGTACTGGCATTAGCTGAGTGTGGATGAGAAATACAACTGACAACAGTCTTCTGAAATGTTTTCCACCAATTGTTATGAAGTTTCCAGAAATA
This sequence comes from Amia ocellicauda, assembly GCF_036373705.1. Taxonomy (NCBI): domain Eukaryota; kingdom Metazoa; phylum Chordata; class Actinopteri; order Amiiformes; family Amiidae; genus Amia; species Amia ocellicauda. Next base: position 43,187,951 of record NC_089850.1, on the reverse strand, counting down.
CATCTTTGTGTCTAGTGGAAAGGAATTCTGTCTAACTCTGGGGTCGGAATCTATTCACACTCAATTATACAATTTCAACAGCTCTATAGAATTAAACACTGTCAAGTTATTCCTTAATTGTTATGTAAATTAGGGTTTGTCATTAAAAAGTACACATCCAAAAAACAGTATAAATTATATATTTTCAGATGTTGTTCATCACTGGCTCAGTCTAGCCTAGAATTGACTGAACTGAGTTAAGACAGAGTGTGTATATACTTTTGACTGACTGCAATTCCATTGATTTCTTAACCTCTAATGTTGTATTTCTCAATAACTGAAAACCAAATAATGCTGCAGTGCAAGGATGTTTATAATTTGGAATTATTTCAACATCGGAAGAAACATTGAAGTACCGGTAGTAATTTATTTCATATAAAAATAATAACATGCCAACAACCCAAACAGATCTTATTAATATTAATGTTTAACTGAATAATAGTCCGAAAACCACAGATTTAACCACCAAAACATGTCTTACCCCCCCTTATGCTGATGATTTGTTGCCATTTAATTAGCACAGAGATTTAATTGCTGCATTTTTGTGGTCAGAAAACTGGTTGCTCAGGTGAAATCGGCCTAGGCAATACCTTTTAATCTACTGCTCTCTTTCCAAAGCTGGCAAGTAAAATCTAGTCATTATAAAAAAGATCAGGTTAAGCTCCACTTGCCTCTGGGAGAGCGGGGGCAAGTTTGCAGTGGAAATAACCTCTATGTAAGGACTAGTGCTGTGTACATGGGCATTGTTTTTTCTGTCCTACAATATATCAAAAGAAGCATACTTGAGTTAAATTATATTGTTTTGACATTCACAATCTGCAGGAAAGGGGTACCTTATTTGCCTCCAATACCAAAACTTGTACTTCGCTGTCGTGTCTAAAATGAAAATAAGCTTAAACCCAAAGGAAACATAAAATGAAAGCAAAATGTGTGTAAGATACACTACAAACATATTTCAGTGAAAAGTAATAGGTGTAAATATTCAAGTATTTTGCATGTATCTCACATTCTCCCAGGTTATTTGTTTTTAGGTGTCCCTTAAACTTATTTTTGTGAAGTATGCTTTATTTGTATCCATTGAGACTGTTCGTGACTCAACATTGTAAGTACTTACTACATGTAACAACAGGTAAAGAGCATATTTCTTTTTTCTTTTTCTTTTTTTACAAGCAAGAACTGTGTTCAGACGTGTATTTTGTGTTGTGATGTAACTATCAACAACAGTGCACAAAAAAAAGATTTTTGATTTCATGCAGTAAATTCTCTAATGTACCATTTTGTCCAGAACATATATTGTATTTATGAAAATGTGTGATTAGTGCTGTGTTCTTAACCATTTCAACTCCAGATGAAAAAATGAAAACCCATCCCTGAAACCAGATTTTGAAAATAATGATGATAATGTGTTAACGCCTGAAAATGCTTTAAAATGTAAATATATGATGAATTAATTAAAAAAAATTACCAATTTTTTTTTTTAAACGCTTTACACTCCTGTTTACTATATACCCATGGTCAGTACAAGATATAAAACAAGGTTTATTTGTTTTCTATATTTTTAGTTTGAACAATAAAAACAATGCAAATAAATAAAACATAAAACTAGTAATAATAATATAAAACTCTATTTATATACAGTGAGGGAAAAAAGTATTTGATCCCCTGCTGATTTTGTACGTTTGCCCACTGACAAAGAAATGATCAGTCTATAATTTTAATGGTAGGTGTATTTTAACAGTGAGAGACAGAATAACAACAAAAAAATCCAGAAAAACGCATTTCAAAAAAGTTATAAATTGATTGGCACTGATTGGCCTGGCTCTTGCATAAAGTTTGTTGGTGGAGTTGGAGCTAGAGGGTGTGTTGAAGTAGAAGAGTGTGTCAGAGACAGAAACAGAGGAGACAAAACTTTTGCTTGGACTGGGACTTGATTGTGGATTTCAATTTGGATTGTTTGTTAATGTCTTTGTTTGTCTGTTTGAAATAGTGTTTTATTTCTAGAGAGAGGGGATGAGATGGTTTGACTGTTTTGATTTCATCACCTCCACACTGTTTAATAAATATCACCTCTTTTCACCATATCCCCTGCCTGTGTGTTACTGCTTTCTAGACCCCACCTATATATCCATTTCCGACATCATGTCCAACCCCACGTGGTGCCACACTATATATATTATTCTCCACTTATCCACTTCAAATCCTGTCCTTCATAGAACAGATGGGAAAAAGTCCATTAGTTGAAGTGCCAACCACATACTAGTTCACCTGTTATGATGTTGGGGAGTCATTTTTCACTTCACTTAACTGTCACCAGTACTTAAAACAAGCAGTAAACACAAGGTATAAGTAATATATTGTGACACAATTTTCACTTATTCTCCTACGTGTTTTTATTTTTTTGTTTGTAGGTGTAGTATTAGCAGGAACATATACGTACCAACGTATTGCATCCCTCAAAATACTGGAATCTCAAGAAGTTCTCCTGTTATCATCTATAATCAAAGGCACACCCTGTCATTAACTGTGTGCTTCAATGTCACTTCAGAAGCAAACGTGTCACACTTATTTATGATGTTGAGGTGGTCATAAAAGAAAATGTTTGACTAATGAGTGATCTACTTTATATCAAAGTTAGCTGGAGATTTCTACTCACCACTGCATGGTGCCTCCAGCAATTGAAAATCAGGCCCTGTCAACATGAGGCAGAAATGACACATCTTCTCCTATAATTACAATGTTTTACGAACTCATAAAAGCAATCTTTTAGTAATGACACAGCAGTATCATTGCTTTCTGTCATTGTAACTTGTAATGCTCTTTCCTGTCCAATGTCTTGCCATCCAATTTAAAAGGAGAGATACTGAAGGAGTTTGTAAATATAAAGAGTGCAGAAAACAAGTACAATACAGCACTGCATATGAATAGTCCAGTGGGATAGCATAAATAATACATACACTACTGGTCAAACATTTTTGAAAACCACACTTTTTCCAGTTTTTATTGAAATTTAAGCAGTTCAAGTCCAGTGAATAAGCTGAAGGTAAGTGCTAAACTGCCAGAGGTTTAAAAAAGTTTAGGTTACCAAAAACTGAAAAATAATGTACTTTTCAGAGTTATAAAAAAGGCATTTTTCAGGGAGCAAGTAATGGGTTAACAACTTACAGCTGTTCTGCAGCAATGGAAGTAAATTAAGCCTTGAAAGTTGATGCTAACAATTCCTACAGGTGTCCCAACTTTTGTTGATTACTTACAAACCCACTGTCTGTATAAAAGCAGTGTTGGAACAGACTGTGTTACTACACCCTCTTAAGAATTATTTGGACAGTATTGTACTGCAGGAATTGGAAACTGGAGGAAACTCTGACAGGAAGAGGTCTGGCAGACCCAAAGCCATTACAGAATCAGAAGACAGGTTTCTGAGAGTCAACAGCTTCCGTGATAGGCAGCTCACAGGACAGCCGCTTCAAGGACAGCTGAACACTGGTTGAAGTAAGTTTCAGTTTCAACTGTGAAGAGAAGTCTTCGAATTGCAGGTTTGACAGGTCGAGTGGCCATTGCTAAGATGGCAAAATAAGAAAAAGAGGCTTGCCTGGGCCATGAAACATGGACTACTGAAGACTGGAAGAAGGTCTTATGGACCGATGAATACAAATTGAAATCTTCAGTGCAGTGATTTTGTACACTGTCGAGTAGGCAAAATGATGGTTTCTCAGTGTGCGACACCAACTGTCAAACATGGAGGAGGAAGCATGATGGTCTGGGGCTCTTTGGCTGGATCCAGAGTGGGTGACTTGCACAGAGTGAGTGGGCACCGTGAACCAAAACGGCTACCACAGCATTTTGCAGCGCCAAATAGTTGGTCAGGGGTTCATCCTACAGCAAGATAATGACCCAAAACCTCCAGGCTATATCAGAACTACCTTAGAAGAAAAGAACAATGATTCAAATCACGGAGTGGCCAGCAGTCTGCAGACTTAAACCCACTATTAGCTGGTTTTAGGATGAACTGGACTGAAGGGTGAAAGCAAAACATCCTACAAGTGCAACACATTTTGGGGAGAACTTTCCGAACAATATTTGATTTCCATTGTAGAAAGAATGCCACTAGTGTGTTCGGCTGTTATATCTTCAAAGGTGGATACTTTGATGAGTCCAAATTTTAGATTAAATTTTGTTAAACAAAATGATTCCATGATTTCTGTTTTATCTCCATTTGTTTATTTGTTCTATGCTTTAATTTCAGAGTACATTGGGACATTAAACTGGGGAAATTTCAATTAAAACTGGAAAAATTGAGGTGTTCTAAAACTTTTGACCGTTAGTGATGGGAGATTGGTAAGTTGATTGGGGTATCATTCTACGCAGGGACATTTTCAGATGTCAAAATAGAGAACTGCTGGAAAAGGGCAGGTTATTTGACAGAGGAAAAACAGACATTAGCTACATTACAGGAACTGCAAATTCACCTCATGGCCCCAAGTACATCTTGATGACAAACACAGATGGAAAAATATGAATAATAAATGCATTGCTGTTTTGGTGGTGGCAAAAGAAGAACAAAATTCTATTTCATGACAGACTATGCTGTCCAAAACGTTAGTCTTCAACAGATGTACTACAAGCTAGAAAATAGTTCCTTCAGTAAGCTTGAGTCGTTTCTAGACTGATTTGCTCCATCTCTTCTTTCAATAGATTAAACAAGAATTCTTCGGTTTTGCCTAGCAGTTGTCCTGGAAACATTCACAATACATGACAGTTTGGTCCTTTAGATAGGATTTGGATATTTTCTAATAACAGTGAAATGGACAAAGGACAGGAGACAAGTCTTTAACACATGATTGTGTCCAAGAATGGTAGCAAATTTCCTCACTCATAAATGCCACGTTTTCATTTTTTCACAAAACTTGAATTATGATCCCTTAACCTATCAGCTAACTTAGGATATTTAAGATTCATTCTTCTTGTGTTTTATATTTAAATGCTGGAATTACAGTTACCAGCTGATTCTGTTCAGTGGTAGAATAAAGAAAGCAGAAAAGTTGGTTTCACATTTTCTAGAGTTATAGGTGCATTGTGAAGGGTGTGTGGTCAGACCCTGTGGGTAACCGATCCACATAACCAAGTACCAAGTTGACCAAAGGATGAGGTCATCCAAGTCTATGTGACTGACATCATCGTAAGTACTATATATATATATATATATATTGGCTTCAATAATCCACATTTGAATCAAAAGGTTTGTGTAAATCTTGGTTAATAATTAGTTGATATATACACTAATCATTACTGCTTTCAGACCCTTAAAATAAATTAAATTGATATTGCTTTTCAAATAATTGATAAATGGGAAGCAGTAGGTTAATTTTATAGCAAAATGGGGTCTTTTTAATATATATGTTGCTATGGAAGGTATCATTAAAGCAACAGCTGCCCGCTCTTGTTTATGTAGAAATAAAAATAAAAACATTCAAGAGCAGCATCTAAGGGCAACCAAAGACAGTGTACTAAGTTACAAAGTGGACATGGGAGAATGTGTCATTAAATTGTGTTCAAATGGGGATTTTTGCATTGAAAAAAAGCTTTAATCATAGGCTTTGTATGCAACTGTGCTGTAATGGCAACTAATTGCATGAAAGGATATATTATCTTTAAAAGTTATTAAGATCAAACGTCACCTGAAAACCTGTGTCATTCAGGTCCACATACCAGAGATCCAACCTTAATTCTTTTTACTTTGACACTGAATCAGAAATTTTCAAATGATTTGGTGTGGCAAACATACAGAAGCACATACACGCGCACACTAGTCCCAAATGTACTCAATACCACTCACAAACTGATAAATCCTTCATCAAGGCTTTGTAGTCTTGGCAACAACACATATCAAAAGCATAAGGGCTTTCCTGCCTCACAAGAAAGCAATTACACTAATTAAGTAGCTTTTTAGTGCTCAACCCCTTGTCTGGGCTTTCCAAAGAATTAGCTGTCATCGGGAGTAAGCCCTTACTCTTTTGTGTTTAGACATTGGGTACACAGAAGGTACCATAGATCACAAGCAAAATAAATTCATAAAATATATAATTAGTAAGACATTGAGAAGGAGGTAAATAGTAAGACTACTTCACAAGAAAAGGGCTTTTAAATTTAAACACAACATTGCATCTCATACGCAAATAGACTGTACATACCACTGGATGCTTTTGCTCCAGTTTAATGGCACTGTGAAACAAGAGAAGAATATATATATATATATATATATATATATATATATATATATATATATATATATCAGTATAATAATAAACTTGGTGGGGTACAGTTTTAAATAAAAGTAAAAACATATAGCAGGAAAGATATAATACCAGACTATAGTGGTGAACAGAATAACCATAACCAGACTAATAAAAGTGCATTTCTGTATGCTGCTGACTTGGTCTCATCTATTCTAATGTATATAATGTATGTGTGATTATAGATACATTTGTCAGACTGGATTGAAACAATACTACACACTATACCCACAGTATACACAATTCTGTCCTTTTTCGATGAAAAGTACAGAGCTCAGAAGATAGAGAAACAAAAGGAAATTCAAAACAGATGGGACTCTGTAAGCAGCATCATGAATTGTTCACAGCCCTGATAAAACCTACTATAAACGTACACCCATTTATCATTTTTACATACAGTGTTAAGTCTTTCAACAAGACTAAACTCTACTCATGCATGGTAAGCAAATAATAAAGGGTCACAGTGGTAAAATCTGTCTTGGCTTTCTGAGAAGAAAAGGGAAATTTCTAGGGATGCCAGACTTCGGTTAAACATGCCTTAACCTAACAGGTACAACCTGCCAACACCCACTGGAATTCAGCCCAGTGCCTAATGTAAATGTTTGATGTGGTGTTGATCAGACTTATAGTACCTTACAAATCAGCATAGGCAGTAATATTGTGTCTAGGCCTTGTGCCTGGTTACAGTGTTTGGTACACAAGAATTATCAAGTTATTAAGTTCAAGTTCATTTTGCCATTTGTAAACATTTGTACAACTCACATACATTGGAATTTGTTGTGTGCCGCGCTCAAAGGACAACAGGATTAGGTCACAGTAATATAGCACTGTTAATATGACACCAATAATATGACAGATATAGAAAAAAATCTAAGTTCAATATCATCAATATTCAAGAGCACTTCAATATCAAGGTGGCACGATTCATGTAAAGTATATAGCCTTTGGAATTCCTGGACTGAGGTATTTCTAGTTATCTGTTCAGGAATACAAAGACATGAGTAATTTGGGGATTAGAGTGAGGAAAGACAAGTATTATTACAATACTGTCCTTACTCATAGATGTATGTCAAAACCCTTTACAGCACGCAGATATAAATACAGATTCATGTGTATGGAAAAAATAGTGTTATAACCTTTATTGAACTGTAATCTATGCAATCTAATGAAGTGAGCTGCTACTCTTGTGTCTGTTACTGGAGACAATCCTGCTAATTTATTTATTTTTCTTTGTGGTAAGCACCTTGTTGTGATTTACTTCTTATTTAATCTATCTATACATATAACTAGTCCTTCTTTATACATGTAATCCATAAACAACACAACACACAACAAACTTGAAATCCAAAGTAATCAAGTCTGTAATCAATGTCAGTTACCCTAATTCAGGGGTTCCCATAGAGCAGCCCAGGGGCCAAATGCGGCCCTCAAGGATGTTTGGTGCGGCCCCCCAAAGCCAACCTTCAACCACCCCTTTCTGAACCTTTACTATACACTCACCTAAAGGATTATTAGGAACACCTGTTCAATTTTTCATTAATGCAATTATCTAACCAACCAATCACATGGCAGTTGCTTCAATGCATTTAGGGGTGTGGTCCTGGTCAAAACAATCTCCTGAACTCCAAACTGAATGTCTGAATGGGAAAGAAAGGTGATTTAAGCAATTTTGAGCGTGGCATGGTTGTTGGTGCCAGACGGGCCGGTCTGAGTATTTCACAGTCTGCTCAGTTACTGGGATTTTCACGCACAACCATTTCTAGGGTTTACAAAGAATGGTGTGAAAAGGGAAAAACATCCAGTATGCGGCAGTCCTGTGGGCGAAAATGCCTTGTTGATGCTAGAGGTCAGAGGAGAATGGGCCGACTGATTCAAGCTGATAGAAGAGCAACTTTGACTGAAATAACCACTCGTTACAACCGAGGTATGCAGCAAAACATTTGTGAAGCCACAACACGTACAACCTTGAGGCGGATGGGCTACAACAGCAGAAGACCCCACCGGGTACCACTCATCTCCACTACAAATAGGAAAAAGAGGCTACAATTTGCACAAGCTCACCAAAATTGGACAGTTGAAGACTGGAAAAATGTTGCCTGGTCTGATGAGTCTCGATTTCTGTTGAGACATTCAGATGGTAGAGTCAGAATTTGGCGTAAACAGAATGAGAACATGGATCCATCATGCCTTGTTACCACTGTGCAGGCTGGTGGTGGTGGTGTAATGGTGTGGGGGATGTTTTCTTGGCACACTTCAGGCCCCTTAGTGCCAATTGGGCATCGTTTAAATGCCACGGCCTACCTGAGCATTGTTTCTGACCATGTCCATCCCTTTATGACCACCATGTACCCATCCTCTGATGGCTACTTCCAGCAGGATAATGCACCATGTCACAAAGGTCGAATAATTTCAAATTGGTTTCTTGAACATGACAATGAGTTCACTGTACTAAACTGGCCCCCACAGTCACCAGATCTCAACCCAATAGAGCATCTTTGGGATGTGGTGGAACGGGAGCTTCATGCCCTGGATGTGCATCCCACAAATCTCCATCAACTGCAAGATGCTATCCTATCAATATGGGCCAACATTTCTAAAGAATGCTTTCAGCACCTTGTTGAATCAATGCCACGTAGAATTAAGGCAGTTCTGAAGGCGAAAGGGGGTCAAACACAGTATTAGTATGGTGTTCCTAATAATCCTTTAGGTGAGTGTATTTGTACAGTTTCTGAGTATTTTGAAATGAAGGCACTGGCACTGATCAATGCATCTGTTAGTTCTAGGAAGCCTGACTGTTTGCTCTAGAAGCATCGGTTGTATATCCTGTGTGTCTCCTGCAAGCTGTTACCCAGTGGCAACAACTTAGCTCGTCCTACAGGATTAAGCAATGCAGTAAATATGTTTGAAACATGGCCTTTGATCCTAAGCCACATTTAAATCAACTAATGCTTCCCCCTCATTTAAAGGCATGCTCTCTATCCCCATTTTTTAACCACATCTACGACTTTATCTGCTTCATATACTGTTCCAAGCAGAAGGCCAAACAATACACTCTATTTTATTGGAATCCCACAGAGTGTCACACACAGGAAACCAATCCAGACTTTGTAAGATGAGTAAGATAGTGTTCTAATTGGGAGGAAATACAGTGCTCAAAGAAAGTTCTTTAGGACTGACATGTGTACTGCAAATGTTTGGTTAATCCGGATATTTATTTACGTCATTCATTTCTGTATCCACATTGAAAAGCAGGTGATTTTCTTAATAATAATATTAATTATTAAATATTATTAATATAATATATGGTATTATTATTATTATTATTATTATTATTATTATTATTATTATTATTATTATTTTCATTATTATATAAGGCTGGCTCTGTAGCCTGCCAGCAAAACTACTGCTTTATATCCAGCAATATGATTATATTTGTTTGGAGTCTGGTCTTCATATTGCAAGACTGTAATTCACTGTCAGAAACCCAGTGCTAGTAAATGAATGTTTTAAAATGGTGCTGAATTACACAGCTGAAAATGTGTGAACTCTTCATTCTGTTCATGAGAGTAAAAAAAAAAACTACACTTACAGGTAATTCTTATTTTATTACTTCATAAACAGAGCTTCTTACATTTTTTCAACACTCATTCCCATACATGTAAGGTCGATGATGTGGGTTCACTCCCAATTTTTCTTTTCCACTACCCTTTATATCAATAAAATTTCTCCTGTCTGATGTGGGAGATAAAACATTTTTGGAATTGGTTTTATAGTATGTCACCTGGTCTTTACCTGTCTGTGTCTGTTCTGTAATTTATTATCACTCTACTTTATACTACATTTTCAAAACACTATGTAAAATAAATAGTTAGGCTATAATGCTTATAATGCTGATTGTATTAGTCAATGGCCAGTGATGCTGTTAATTTGGCAAAGTGTTGCCGGATCTGTGTAGAGATTCCAAAACTAGCTGAGCTGAATTGACTCTTGTTGCTGACCGTGCATTTGTAGTGGAATGCATGTTTTCACATTAGTGTTTTAGAGCTGATATTTAATTTAACATCTTTGTAACTAGTAAAGTATCAGCTGAAAGTGCACAAGGCTGTAGGAAGGAAATGTTTATGAAATCTGATGATAACAACTTGAATCACTTTTAGTAAGTTAACTCATTAATACCTGGTATCCTGTACATTGGATAGAATAAAAATGTGTCTCTCCATTACTATACAGTGGAGCAGAAATCAGGAAATTTTTAAATGACTTCTGACTGTATTTTTCTTCAGTTTTAGAGATAGACCATTCATTTGCCTCCTTGTTCAAGACAGATATATCCAAACAAGGGGCTGCTTAGACCCATCCTAGTTTAATTAGCCATATTTTTAATTGCAGTGTATCATGTTGGTTGTCTGTCCTGGCTTTACATTGCCATCTACATAATGAAATGTGCAGCTGCCAAGTCATCTGCTTCTTTTCACCATGCTAGTCCACAGGCAGATCTATCACACTGCAGTGAGAGCTACTGGTGCTCCCTCTGATGAGAGTGCAGACCCACAGGCACCCAGTGAGCCACAGGAGTAGCTATTGTGCAGCAAGCCAAGGAATGCCCTGGCCAACTCAGAGCCACCCCAACTCCAGCTGTGTACGTTCCTGTGGGGAATCTCAGTCACATGACTATGACATCATGCAGGAGTTGGTCGTCCCTGTGAACCTGCGCTCCCAACAGAGACTTTTACTAGCTGAACCAGATGGAAACCCCTTATATCCCAGATTATAATACTGTAATACTGTTTTTCACATCCAAGAAACATGGCCTCATGTGAAATTGTGTTCGCGGCAGAGGACTCATCTTCAGAGGTGTTCAGGTATGGTACGGGGGGGTATAAGTAGAGACAATATTGCAATACTTGTGTGTAACTTTATACATTATAATGTAACAATGATAATATACAAACCTTTGCTGGAGTACTGTTGCTATGGGAAGGAGGACAGGACCAGCCTCCTGCACTTTATGCCTTTTAAAAAACAATTACACTTGCTTTAAAACTTTAAGATGCATTTTAGCACTGACTCATGTCCAATTCAGATATATTTTTATACATAATAATTGCTTTGAGAACCATTTGTGTAGACTGGGACACGCCTACTTGATGATGGATATCGGACCTCCGGCATGGCAACGTGTGATTTGACATGATCGTAATCCTTGCTATTACTGAAGTGAACATATTAATACTTCAGTACCAGATGATTTTGAATTGGATAACTCAAACTCGGTAAAAATCTCTGAAATTATCAATCGATCCATTTTTAATTGAAATACGTGCTTTGCTCTGGAATAAAGTGAAAGCTACTTCCATTAGGAAGGCAGTGTTAAAAAAGGATTTTCCTATTTGCAATCTTTCAGTATAATATTAAGATTCTTCTGTATGGATATACTGCACAGATAAACAAGCAATCACAACAGCAACTTCTTTATTTATTTATCAATGCAAGAACAATAATTGTTTTAGCCTGAATCTGCCTGAAGTTAAGCATGGAGATAATTACAATTGCAGCAGTGTTTATCAGAATAAAACCCCATGGAATTCTGGTGACTTAAATGCTTGAGCGATTAAAACCATATTTTGAAGATCCTCTGGAATGTCTGCCTATTCTTTAATCTAATGTGCAAAGCTCTTTTGAGATGGCAACAATTACTGGGCCACCGCTACCCCTCTCCTTTGAAGGCCAACATGTGAGCTGCACAGTAGGTAATGACTCACCCACCCAAAACACAAAACCGCACCTAAAATGAATTCTGTCTGAATATCTTGAGGTCAAATATGTGTACTTTTCTCCTTTTTTACCTCTTAACCCTCTTTTTGCCCCTTCAGTGGCTAATTATGGTTATGAATAACTACAAAACACTTTTTAAATACGTTTACAGAAGTAATTAAGTGTAGAGTGTAATTACATTTCCAGATTAGAGGCCTGCTGCTGTCATTTTGAACTCCTTCCATGTTGTTAGCTAAATCAGTTATTTAAGCCTACAGTTCAACTTATTACAGGACTACGTTTTCTCTCAGCATAATGATACAAAAAGTCAAGATGGGAAGAGACGTCATTTGTTAATTCAAGAGCTGTAGCTGTATGATCACAAATAGTATAAAACTTATGATAAATCACAGTTTTATACTAGGTTGCAGGAAGTCAGATAGGCTTTTCCTTGCTGTGTCTTGGAAAGGAGATTCCTAAATTTAAACTGAAACCAAATGCCACTTTCCCCTACACGCCAGACAAGCAAAATAATATCTCGGTGTGCAGAGTGGGGAGGAGGGATGTTGTAGGTTGTGTTGAACTGACTTCTTGTATTTTAATGATTGTAAAATTTATATTATCTGTTTTAAGAGAGAAAGATTTAAGCCCCAGTAGCATGACAAGATGTGGCGTTCCTAAATTGCTTCATGCACCTATCAATTCTGCAGCATTCCAGCTCTGAGATTGCAGCATTTTGGTGTATGAAGGCATTCTTGTAATATCCTTGGAATCCTTTAATTTGATGATAGGTTCTGCAAAACATGTGTTTCATTCTTTCATTCATTTTAATAATATGTATTATTGAAGAACCTCACGTCTTTGACTTGCATTTGTTAAGGCATAACAATGTTCTTTGGCATCTATTTCATAAGTTACAGTTTGTACATTTGCCTTTAATACATTTATTTATTTTATAGGTCAAGAATATATGCTCAAGTTACATTCTACAATTTATTTTCAACCTGTAAAATAAATATATGGATTACAGACTAAAATAGGAATCCCATATATTTTACACACACAAAAAAGGGGCTAAGGTTGGCATATGAAAAACATAACGATTTCTACCACATAATGAAAATATATATGGGTAGGAATAACTGTGAAGACAGTGATTAGTATGATTAATGTGATGAAAATGATGATGAATGCATTTCCAAATTTAATAGAGCAAAATCTAGAAATGCTTGTGACAAAATAAACATTTAAGATTATAATGGGACATAAGTGAGGGCTAAATTGGCAAAATAATATCTAATTTACAATAAAATTATAAATGTTATACTTCATATTAACAAAGTACATTATTTTACTTAAATACTTACTTAAATAAATGTACATAAAATATTTTCTGAACCTGTTATTTTTCCTCGCTAAAAACTGTTTCTTAATAATAAAGCTGCTGTTTTACCTTCATGACAGCACAAGGGTTACAATGAGAACACTGAGTCCTAGTGCCGAATGTTTCCCCATATATAAATAATAATAAAGTATTAAAACAGGATTTCTACAACATTTTAATTTGTATGGTATGAAAATCAGATACTTCTTGATGATATCTCTTCAGGTCTTGATACTGTAAATGCTGCAATGAAATTAAAGGAAAGGAAAAAAAGGCCAATGTAATACATTTTCATACATTTTTCTTTTTTCACTCAGGGTTATGGAAAATACCAAACATTCAAAAATAATCTTCTGACATTATGACGCAAGGTGCTAAATTCAGTAGCATACAGAAGCAAGAAAAAAGCTGTCCCACATTTTGTTTTATGGCGTGACACATATGTGTTTTTCAAATTTTTGTCAAGTTAATCACTTCCTTTGTGAAAATGCACAGACCTTTCTTAATGGTGGTAGGGAAAAAATGTCTTAAAAAACAGGAAAAGCAAATGATCCATAGTATTTTCTTGGGCACTAACAATGTTTCTATTTCAGTAATGATTTTCGGTATAATTTGTGAGTCAGCACTGCAAAGTTCAGAATAACAGCAGCTTATCAATATGGAGGAGGTGACTGTCCCAGTGCTTTATAAAATACTCTGCTTTTTTCAATGTTTATACTGTCTAACATATAGTACTGTTCCCACACATTTTCACGTTGTTTAGAGGACCAGGCTACTTTTTCAAAGCTTTATCAAAAATATTTACACAGCTTAAAACTTGTGAGATTGCTTATAATATAGACAATAAGATTCCCTCCACAGGCATGATGATATCCTTCTATAAGTTTGCCACCAGTGGTGTAGTGCTAAATTGTATATTTATTTTAGTCTATTTTAACAAAGCAAAATGTCTACCACTAATTATTTTAGACTACATTAAGCCTAATAAACAAAATATGTATATTTTACAGAGAAAAAACACGCAACTTAACCTCGGTTAATCAAAGCATTAAGGGAATTCCGCCGCTGCTGCCAACATTTTTTTCAATGTCATATACAGTAGTCTCCATAAACTTCAGTTTTAGCAACAATACTCTGCACACGCAATAAGATGAAATTCAGATTTAGATGTTTATCTTTTAGAACACCTTGTTAAAGTAACTGGATAACAAAAATATGTAATTATTTCAAAGTGTGAATATTGAAAACTCACCAAAATTAAGCTGTACGTCACAGCATTTGCCACATTGGATCTGGTACATCATTGACTGTAGATGTAGCCACTCTTGTCTATGTGTCTTCAGCTGATAGGTGACTTTGCAACCATGTAGTCACGTAACTTGAAGGATCCCATTGTGTGATTGGTGGTCCATGCAGTCTTATAAACATAAGTGCTGATACCCGACTGATAAGGATTCGTGAGCGTGTTGGAGATATTATTAGGTTCATGTGGCTAAATCCCCCCTTACATTGTGCAGAGCTGAACGGAATTAGTTTTGTACAATTGTTGTAGTTCTTGAGAAACTCGTTTTCAAGATTCATTAACATAGTCTCTGTATGCATTGATCACAGTAGTGGATGGCAGTTTAAACCTCTTGTAGAGAGAGGTTACCTCTAATTCTCCATACCCAGGGGGCATATCAGCTGGCCAGTATTCAGAGTCAAGAACTCACACCTGTTTGATTAGAGTAGCATAGCTGGATTGGGCCTGAGATGCTGAACAAGAACAGTTCGATTTGATGCGATATTTCAAATTATTAATCAGACTTCTGAGAAACTGCTGGTGAATAATGTTAATAATCTTGTTGTTGCTCATTAACAAAACAGCTGCAATTTCAGCTTCAAGAGTTCTGTTCCCTCGTTGTTCTTTCAGTCCATTCAAATTGCGTATGCTGCGATTAATCAGTTTGACAGTGTACACAATTGTTGTACATTTCTGTATACATTCAGATAGCAAGTCTAGTTTGTTCAATGTGTCATACATGAGAGCTAAATCTAAAAGAAACTGCTTTGAAGACAATCTTTTTAACAGACCTTTGTAGGGCTTTCTGTCTAACAGACCTTGTTCCATCTTTAATGGCAAGATTAAAATGAGCATACAATGCTTTATAGTTGTGCCACACCGCCGACAGTGTTCGAAATGAACTTGCCACCCATATAGTGCTTAAAATGCAGCCAATCTTTTACATTTTTTGTTCTAATTCGGAAACGCAGTCTGCAAGTTACCTCTGACTTTGAGGAGATCTACTACACATTGAACACAGCTCATCCATGAATGAGTGAAAATGGTTCACTCCACCATCTTCTGAGACCATGTCACCCACCTCCAGTTCAATATGTAGTTTAAATAGTGCCAAACTAGAAGATCTGGGTATAGCTCCAAAGGTCTGTGAGCAACGTCTGATTCGTTACCAAGCATAACACTGGCACCATCACAAGCTAATACCCTTACTTTTAAAGATCGATAGATCTTCAACTGTGGAATAAATGTTGCACCCAAGTTTTCCACATTTGCAGTCTACCCATGGATAGGCCTCCTGTTTTCTTTTCCACATTTCCTCTGTCCAGACATTGGCACAGAGGAACAGACTGACATCGGGCCCCGTGGATGTTGAACCGCTGGATTAAATGTCACCTAATTTCCCGAATCCTGTGATGTCGATGTTACCGCCACTTCTGTATTGCTTGTGGGAAGGTCTTGTTCTGTACATTTCTTCTTAAAAAATGTTGCTATGCTTTTTTTGTTTGCTAGCCATTTTGTCCTCTAACTTCATTTTTTTCTTCTTCTTCACCCATGATTCAAATCCACACTAGCCAGTAGCAAAACATTGCATGATCCTAAATTGTCACATGTGTTTGATACCACTAAAGACCAATTGTCTTTCTAGTTGCAGTAGGATGTATTAAAAACTGATATACCCCTGCTTTTTGTTTTGTTTTTTTAATATGATAGTTTTCTTAAAAAAAAACATATAAATAATATAAGCCTACCAATTTAATTATTTATTTTTAAATAAGTCCCACCTTGCAGGGACTTTGAAGTGTCCTGGTGCGCTCCGGCAGCACTACACCCCTCTTTGCCACTTTCCCCAACAATGTATATTTATATAAGGGATCTATATATGTGACAAATAAGTATATTCATTTCAGCTAAAATAAGTTACTAACCAGAAACATTGCAGTACTGACTAACGGCCTTGAAGGAAATTCATCAAACATTACTTCATACGATATATATATTATGCATTCTGTGTTCTTTTGCTTAACAGGGAAAAAAATATTTGTTTACTCCTCCTTGCCATCTACAATCCTGAATATTATTTTCTTAAAAAATGTATACGTTTTATAACTACCTTTAAAATATGTTATAGGTTGTTATTCACCATCTATTACCATTGTATATATTGTTTATTAACTGATATAGATGTAATCTTATTATAAAGTGTTCACCATTCATCAATTATCAGTTGAATAATATAAAAATGCCTGATTTATATTTGTTCTCAAACAACATGGAAAGTATATGCAAGATCCATAGTAATGCATTATTCAGGTCTTATGTTAAAGTATCGAAACTACGGGAATGTGAGATTAGGGTTTCCAAATAATGTTTGGCTTCCATACTGTCTTTGCAATACTTGAAGATTATTATTTATTTTATATTTTTAGTATTTTGCAGCTCAAGACCTGCAGTTGTTCCAATACATACATATGCATATCATATTGCAACATCACATTTCAGTTATAATTCAAACAGAACTGGATATGAAAGATATCCAGTGACAGGACGTCTTGAAACATTAATGTCTCTTCATCTTGTTAATTTGGTCTGGATTTAAGTTTTCAAAATTCTTCTCAAGGGCATACTAAGTTTGGGCTTTTCTGTTAAAGAAAAAATCCTGTTATTCTCCTAAATGTAAACAATAATAATTTACATCCAACATTAGCAGTCAGTTGACCTATGGCATACACCTGATCATGTTCAAGTCTATTAAATGTTGCCTTTGGGGTATTTTCTTTCCTTCAAAAGGGGAGGGTCTGTTTGGAGATAAAATAGGAAAGATTCCTGTTTAGGAATAGGATTACACTATATTAAGTCCATATGGTAAATATGTTTTTAAATTGCATATTATCCACATTCCATCCTGTTTCCATCTAGAGTTGCTGTGGTTTTGTCACACAGCCAAAAGACTCGCATCCAAAGAGTGTCCATTTCCTCTGAAATGAATGGTAGCAGGTGTGCTGGCCCAGATTTCTTAAAGGAGTTCTGCAAAATTCAGCATATAGGCCTACATTACAATCCAGTTATATACATATACATCCATCCATAGTAACAGGATCGTGTAGACAATGAGCCCTGTTACAAATGCTGATTGTAATCATTTTCTTTGTGGTGAGAGAATCGTCTGACATAAAACATAATCTTAGTCCTTTAATTGTGTCAAATAAAGGGCATTTGTATACAACCACCAAATACATTGTCAATGAATCCCATACCTGTTTTCAGACATGTATCATGCTTCCCAGAACCCATGAAATTACATAATGCAAGTGAAAAGATTCATCATGGGTCTTAGTTCTGTAACCTAATGTAGGGCACTGTTATGACTCCTTTTGAAGTCATTTTATGGGGCCAGGTGTACTTATTGGTACAGACATCATGTACCTGCTTAGAAAACAGTAAAGCATTTCAAAGGACTGCCATTTGTCTAATTTTCACATATATGACTGAACTCAGAAGTTTTTAGACAAATTAAAATACATACATTAATAAATCTGTTTTTGATATGTACATCAATATAATTGCAATCCCCTGTCATATGTGGATATTCACAGGATATTTTTGATGGTGCTATTTCACATATCACGGTTTAAAAATGTATTTAAAAAAAATGTAATAAATAAAGATAGATAATAGAGTTGCCCATCTTATTATCGGTGTGGGGAGGAAGAGCAGACATGTCATTGCAACTGCCAAAAGCAAAACATCGAAGATGCAGAACATTAAAGAAGCACAGCAGTTGTCAGTATCTTGATACTTTTATCAACTGAAGTTGTGAGGAAATAAAAGTCATTTATTTATACAAAATAAAAATTGGGAATGGCTATTCAGAGGCCTACACGTTATTAGTGTAAGTTGTTCAGATCAGTTAAGATGAACCAAATGGCCAACTCTTGATTCTAAACTTAAACTACCTGTAAAATGCATGTACCATCTTGATTGTCTTAATGTGGGAGAACAATAAAGACCAATAGGCATACATTGATACAATTATTCTGTTTTTAGTCATACATTATTTTTTCAAGACAATAATGACACAAGGAGCTATACCAAATAACAATTCTGATCTACCCAATGATCTCAAAGTATAACTCTGTTCTATTACAGTTTAATTTATTGTTAGAAACCACTGTAAGCTATGTGTAAATCAAAATACGATAGGGTACAACATTGTAATTTGAGATTCACAGGTGGGTCTACGTTTTTGATTTTGTCTGTGTCTAGGTGTGATTAGACTAAAAAAAAAAACATATGATGCCATCACATGAAGGTCCAGTCCAATAACTTAATCTGATGACAACAGAGAATGGGTATCTGGAGATGACAGGAAAGTGTAAACCAAGCTGACTGCATAGAAATGGAAGAGCCTCTGGTTCCGGTTTTAACCAAGACTTCATAACAATGTGAAAGACAAAACTAACAAACAAAACGTATTCAAAGATGACAAGGGACCTTGAAGATGAAGAGGAGAAAAAGAAAAAGAAGAAAAATTCTAAAACAGGATGTTATGAACTACTTGGTTATCCTTTTCATTGTGCAAAAAAGACAATACCACTCCAATTCTTCTAAGAGTTGTCAAAAAAGGGGCAAGAACCTCTGCTGTTTTATGTGTGAACTTAAGAAGACAAAAATAACAAAAACGTTGACACAAGGTTATAATCATATGTGTCTGCAAATGCCTTCTTGTCTGGTTTCGAACATGTTTGAACAAGATGTTAGAACTTTTTTGTATGAAGAGCACAGCAAAGGTGGGTCGGTGGCATTCTTGTTGTGTAATTAGAATCTTAGCAGGGATTTAACGAGCACAGCGCAGGTTGTGCCCAGTGTGGCCTCAGGGTGGGAGGGTGTATGATATGTAGGGACCCTGTGTGGCAGCTGTTCGCAAGAAATACTATTCTAGCTCATGGCTATAAGTTCCAGCCATGTTTGCAAAATTACCTCCAAATAACAGATCACAAGCAGAAGCTCTAGTTAGCCCTGTAATTTAGTCCTGAGAGGAAATTCTTTATTCATCAAGTAGAGTAAAACTTAATGAGAATGTTTCATAGACCAATGCTTAAACAGCAGATTTGTATAGAAACATAAGGGCGGTGGGAGGAGTCGTGAATATGTGTGACAATTGCTGACAATCTGAAACTGAGGCGAGGCTTTGTTGAAGACAAATATTAGCCCTAGGTTGAGGAAGCAGAGAAGCTAGATGTGGAAGAACCATCTTAATGTATAGGTAGATGTAGTCCACATGTTGTATTACAAAGAAAGTCACTGTGCGGGAAAGAGTACAGACAGGAGCAAACCATATGATTCTAGGCCCACACAAAATCAAAAGTTGCGAAAATACCGACAATTTCCCATTTTTTTCACAGTAGGCAAAACATATTACTTATTCCCATATCATTAATCTAAAACACAAATTAGATATAAGGTACCGGTCTATAGCATCTTGAGGTATTTCTGGGCTCCTAGACTATTGTCACCATGGTTATTCTTCCTGTTGTGCACATTTTTCTCAAGGAATTATCTTTTCTTTACAACTTTATAGTCTATAAACATTTGATGCCAAACAGGTCTGGCAGGTATTTACAGCCTGAAAATGTGTTGAATTTGAATCTCTCCCTTCACTAGTGAACTTGATCCCGTGAGAGTGCCATTTGGACACACACAAGTTTCTTGATTTAATATCACCATAATTTGCTTGTTTGATTTATTGCATTTTAGTTATATTTGTCCCTATGTATACCTTGGCAGGAGGCAGATTCAATTAATCTCATTCACTTACAAATATTCTTTCAGGGAGATTATTTCCCTGTATTAAAAAATACTTTCTGATTAAGTTTATATAAAGGTATAAATAAGGTAAAGTACAATCACATTTATTTATAAATATCAACCAATACCTGTCTGCATTTGACGACTAGCTTTTTTTCATATCAGAATAACCCATTGCATATTATTTAACATTTGAAGTACTGATGAAATACAAAATAGACTACACAAATAAATGCAAATGGTAAAAGCTCTAACTGCATGTTATTAATGGGATGTGCACATTCATTTATTTTTAACTGCTGACCCAATTGCAAACCATCATGTATAGTAAGAACACTATAAAAAATTCAACTGATGTTTTACTGTTCTATTTGCTTTAAAAAATACAACAGTAATTGTAACCTCTATCCTGATATGAGTATTAACCACAAAATAATTAGTGTAATTTGTTTAGAAATTTCTGCTTAAAAAAATAATTCCTGGTCTTATTTTAGCTAATTACTTAAAGCCTACCTCATTAACCGATAACATGTTTTTACTGTTTATATTTTAAAACATTCAAAGTGTCTGCTTGTTTTGATGGAGAGGTAGCAGGGATTTACCAAGAGAGATTTTTATCAGCTAGTTGGGGTATCAACATTTTAAATTGCAGTGGAAAAAAGGTGATTTTTTTGTGTATTTTGCAAACTGATTATGGCCATTGCTTATACATTTCCAAGGAAAATACTTTTAGGGTCAAAGGTCAAAGTGATTGAGTAGCCCACCTGCCCACCAGATCTACACAACATTAAACAGAGCTGTCAGGAAAATAAACAAATTGACAAGACCAAACTATAAGTGATCTTTGGGAATTTATGGGTAACAAAAGGCTCGAGCTGTTATTAGATTTAGAAAATCCTACAGGGAAATTTCAATCCAACCAAAATATTGTAAATATTCTCCACAATGTTCACACGTAAGTTGCCTAAACCCTAATGATACAGAAGAGTATCAGGCAGTTTCTTTTTAAACTATACATGCTTTTGGTTTTCAGCATTTATTTTGGATCATGTGAAGTTGGTAATAATGCAATTCTTAATTAAACACAGAAAAAAAGCTGTTAATGAGCAAAGTTAATTATATTTACCTTCACATCTTGATTGAACTGCATATTGTACATTAACAACATATTACACTTTTATAACAGAAACCTTCCTGCCCCTTGCTTTTTAAGTTAACTGTTGTTATTGCATCTTGTTCCCTGTAATCTTCTGTTGAATCAAACTAGGTAATGAATAATTGACTTCAAAAGTTTAAATAGAGTACAGCTGTTGCTAGGTCCAAACTCGGGGCAATTGATGGTTAATTAACAGGCAAATAGCGTCACAAACAGCATGTAATTACCATGCAATACAACTCGTCCTCCTGACCCTTCAGAAATGTGTAGCTCCATCAGCTCTGCCCAGTGTGGGTGACACTTTAGTGTTCTTGCTCCTGTCAGCCCTTTGTAACTTGTGGCTAGTTTAGATGTAATTTATTTACTGAAGCACAGGGGATGTGAGAAATACAATGATGAATGATGAAGGAGACGTTTTCCTGAGGGCTTCTTTCGAGCAGGTTTAATGCAAGTTTGGGCCTTGTTTGTATTTTAATTTTTTTGTATACCCATTTGGGATATTCTTTTATTATTTTTTAATTACATGTAATATCCTTTTATTTTCCTTGCACTTATTGGAGCAAAGTGCTTGCCATGTAATAGCATGTAACTTTTCATTAAGAAAAGTAACTAAATTTCCCTGGGGTGAATTCATATTGCATTTGACAGCCAACCCCAAATCAACAGAGAAAATAAAGTATCTTCAGGTGAATCCAGATTCTGATCCGCAATAAGTGGATAAGTCCTGCATTAAATCTAAATTTGGCCCATCCGCCTGCTGCAAATATTTTTTATTTTATTTTGGAGATTGTATATTTTCAATTTACATTAGAGGGAGCTGTGACATTGGTGAAACCAAGTCCCTTTAGTTGTATATTAAGGAGTTTCCTGATTCTTCATATATTTCAAGAAAGCCTTGTTTAAACCTGTTTGGTAATGAGTCTATAATATGTCCTTTCAGCGTTGGCTAAAGTGATCAGCAAATGTCCCTAAACAGATGACAAAATAAATATAAAATATTTTTAAACAATGAAAAAGGCTGTATAATTTACATTTTATTCAAACATTTATTTCAAAACACATCAAGTACAGGTTCTCTTAACTCCCAATATATAATTAGGTACAAACATACATGTTATCATAAGCTTTAACATTACTTGAAATGGTAATTGGTTCACATTTTCTTGCTTATGACTATGGTATAAGAGTTTAAGATATTTTTTCCTTTAATGTATTAATTAGTTACATTTTACATTTTAACTGTTAAAAAAATATATTTATATAATAAATGGAGTGTTTAATCCCCAGTTTGGCAGTTTTTCTTTACCTCTTTAATGCAAACACACCCCTCTTACCCGAGAACCTGTGACAGTCTTACCACTTGAATGTTATGTCTCAGAGTTGTGAAAGCCGCCAGCACCAGCCACCACACAGCACGCCCTTGTGTCATTGGCTCTTTGAGATTGAGATCAGTGAAAATGCCTTTAAATATTGTTAGAACAATGGAGCGTCGTTTGGAAATGCACTCCACTGCTCTAGAGTTCATCTGGATTATATTACAAGGTGCCCTTTTTAGAAGGAAACATGATACATTGAACACCTGACGGTATCCAAAAACAGCAAAGCACATCAGCTGCAACAATTGATAAAAACTCTGAGGTGGGGTATCTGTTTTTTTCTCATTCCACCTCTGTTAAACTAGGACCAAAGTGTGCAATTCTTCAAACGGGCACTTCTATTAAAACGACTTGGTTTATTTGACAGAATTATTAGGGTGGCTGCACAGGAGGCAGCATCACCATTTACATTAAGACAACAAGGTAGAAATCAAGAAAAACACACTATCAAAGCCTTCTTTCATATGTATTAAAAAGATTAGTTGAGCCTCTGTTTTAATTTTTGACAGAGGCAGTCTGTCTAACTGCAGTGTATAACCAGGAGTATGAATGGGGATCATAATAACTTAATGTCTTTCTGCCGAAGTTTTAACTTCAAAAACCATGAGAAACTGGGAGTCGGATCTGTACTGAATATCTAGTGACATGTGGAAAACCAGCAGACAGGAAATAAAAAGGTGACTGTTTCTCATATACAGTGGAATTTTGTCTGAAATGTGTTTCCTATTATAAAAATCAATTAAACACCTGGGAAATTTCCAGAGTTTGTCTCTACTACTTAGCCTAAGATTTCTGTTGGATTGAGAAAAAGGTCTAATGCTGGAAACAAAGTTTTTGTTGGTAGGATGTGAACCTTTTACTCATACTTATACAAATTATAACCTTTGCAAATCAATTCAAACTATTTTACCTAGAGGTTCTTTTTTTATTATTATTATTATTATTATTATTATTATTATTATTATTATTATTATTATTATTATTATTATTATTATTATTATGTTTGTAACTATTTTATTATTTTCCACATGTTCTATAATTGTCATATAAGAGAATCCATAATATATGACAAGGTTCTTTTCTATTGACTGATAAAACTTTCTTCCGATATTAAAACATACTTAATACAATCAAAACACAATTTTGCCTACAGTTTGTTTACCAAAATGCTACATGGGTTGTGAATGACAGGTAGAGTAAAATGTTATTCAGGTTCAGATAAAAGGCTGCCCTACCCAATTATTTGGAAGTGGTGTTGCACGAACAGTGCATGTTGAATTAGAACTATAATATACGTATATCTATCTATCTATCTATCTATCTATCTATCTATCTATCTATCTATCTATATATGTGTGTGTGTGTGTGTGTGTGTGTGTGTGTGTGTGGACTGAAGTTGTTATGTTTAAACCCAATTATTTATAATTATAACACGTATGAAATTGACAGCAACCCTTTTATAGTGATTCATAATTGAGGAGCAGGGGTATTCAATGGAAAGTTTCCACAAGCATAATTTAGAAGGAAAAGCAACAAAGAGGGACAGGAACTTAAAATCCCAGTCAAAATATTAGAATTTCAAAGACTATTAGCACGTGGTTGGATGAAGATTTACAATGTTTACAATGTGAACAGCAAAGAAATAAAAATCACCTAGTCAAATAGTTCTTATTCACAAAAACATGTATTAATTGTTCTATCATTGTTGCTATTTAACTTATGATAATAGTTGGCTAAGTGGGCTAAGCTCAAGCTGAGCTGATCAACATAGCAAATGTAGTCACATATTCTAGATTTCACATATTTTGCTTTTAAATTGCAAACTTCATATTTAGGGACATCTTTTAGAAACCTGTGCTATGAATGAGTTCAGCAACATATTAGTGAATGAAGTCCAGTTGGCTCTCTTCCTATCAAATTTTAAAACAGGCAAAGCATAATTGCGCAGTCTTTACTTCAGCTTCTTATGGAGGAAGCAATTGAGTTTTTATCCCAAAGATACAGTGAAAGAATCACCAATCATTGCTTGAGAAATTGCTCCAGCAATAACAGAGCTATCAAGACGGGATCTCTGTAGAATTTTAACCATGTCATTGGTTGGGGGAAGTTTAGATAACATCTGGTAGACTTTTATTATAAACTATTGCAGATGCAGAGGATTAACAGCATCCCCCGACAAGTTGTGCATTGGCCCTGCATTTATATCAGCTAGCAACAGGGTCCCAATATGAGTCCTAAGTAGATTTCTTCGTATGTGAAAACGTAAATGTTACGTACAAAAGATTCCAGTTGATTGAGCTTTTTGACTGCGACTACACATAAAGTAATGGATTGCAGCCTGTCATGGGTTTGATGTGTACATTACAGTTATACTGTACATAATCTCTCATCTCTTCACAGGGCTTTTCTTTTCCAGAGGTTTCCCAATGTTTGATGTTTAGATTTGAAAATGGAAAGCCTGTAAGTGTCATGGTGGCAATAAGCACTCGTGCACTGGTGATTTCTTAACTTTGGACAAAGTCAGATTTGCAAACCAACAAAATACAGTTTTGATCTAGACAGTTATGTGACTAATTATGAGTTTCTCTCTGTTTTATTTTAATAGATAACATATTTCCTGTAATAAAAACAAGAGATAATCCCAGAAAATGTATTTTTGTTTCAGCCAGAAATGTAAAGTAAACAGTTTACACTAAGGAAACAATTTTTTTGTAATTTTTTGAAGTGTTTCGTGTACAGGAAGGGCTGAGGCCCTGCTAATAATTACCACCCCCGAAGTACTTCCTAAGAAAGACAACACTTGTGTTTGATTTTCCTTTTACAGTAGGCCGGAGGAGCAGCTGATGGCTCTGTTCCTGACGCAGGGGCAATCTCACAGATCCTGTGACGGAGAGACACATAGAAAAACAGATCTTATCACAATCAGACGTTCTGCTTTGATCATTTCAGGATGTTGTGACCCCTGTGAAATGAGCAGAATTTAGAACTGCAACTTCGTATTCTTTCTGTCTGTTCTAAAAAGGAAAAATATTTAATGGGGTAAGATTGAAATAATCTTTACAATTCCAAGTGTGAGGACCAAGATAAAACTGCATCCAGGTCGTCTTCTTTACCCCCAGTTTTAATGTTTGTAGTGGTGTTTATTGTAGCAGTTTTAGGACACATATCCACTCTTTTCCACTGGCACTTTGTCAGTGTTATTTGTCAGTATCAGTCTATTTGTCAGTCATGGTTGTTTGTCTGCATTATACTCAGCTGAATTCTTCATTTAAATTGAGTCAAATTGGATAATTTGTTAACACTTTAGCTCTATATAATATATTTGGTCATTATATATTCATGGCTACTGATTTATGTCAACAACAGGAACATGTCTCTTGATACTGACATTTTCAAGCGTTAAGGATGTTTCATTTCATGTTCTAAGTAACCATGGGATTTTGGAGGAAAAATAAAAGACCCGAAATGCAGTGACTGTTTATAATTAGTCAACGACAGTTGCTGTTGTGCCTAATGGAAATTCCCTGGCTAATTGCTGTCTGACTTGGAAATACATTTAAATTTTTAGTTTGATGTAGAGGGTGAGCGAAAATAAACACTCCGGGAATTTAGCTAGACCACAAGGAATACATAATAAGGCTCTAAATATGAGCTCAACTTTCCATAATGGATCATTCAACAATTTCGTTTTTCAATATCTAAACTAACACACACACATACATACGTGTGTGTGTATATGTGTATCTGTATATCTCTGTGTAAGTGTATGTGTATAGATGTATGGCCCAAATGCTTTACTTCCTGCTGAGTTACGTGGTGCATGAGTCTCTTATGTGGCTGCCAGATTTCAATTTTCAAAGAAAAGTTGTGCTTTTGAAGTTTTTTCCGTATTTTTTTAAGTATCCTGAACCTAGCAAGGCAGGTATATACTTATGTCATTTAGGTATTTGTTTTCTTTCCATCACTTCTTCTAAGTATTCTGAAATACCTGCCCCTGTCGCACTCTTTTTGGCTAATCTACATGAAAACTACTTGAAAGATACCCATCAGCCATTAGTCATATAGAAGCAGGACAGATTTGAGTGGATTCATAAAAGGATTAAATTGCGTCAGGAACTGAAGTCTTTTAATTAACCGCCAGAGACCCAGACCACAGGGGAAATCATAAAACCACCTCACTTTCTGGCACTGCCTACCTGCATCTCTCAGAAGGTTCCCTAGGTTGAATAAACAGAGATTATTAACATGCACTCAGCAGTAGTGCTGTGGATTCTTTGCTCTACATGAGCATTAATTCTATACAGAGACTGGATTGAAATCATTTATACTGCTTCTGAAAGTGAAGGAAGCCGCCCGTGGTTCTCTAAAATGATTAATCTTAAACAATAACATAAACAAAGATTGAAGAAAGTATGAGGCTGTTTGTTTTCAAATAGACCCCTCCAGATTGGAAGCTTGTTTGTTAGTGCAAATGTCATGTGAGATTTTGTAAACATATTCATGTAAGATGTGAATCCTAGCTGTATGGCCTGCCATCTATGGTTGGGCTGCTACAAAGATTGAGTTGAACTGACCTAGAAATGTCTGGGCTAGATGGAGGGATCTTGGTTTGTGGCTTAGCAGTGTATCTTGTCAATGGCTGAACAGTTAGCGAAATAGGTGATGCCTAGGGGGGCTGTAACTACACTGGTAATTGTGCCACCATATGCCACTGTTTAGGACAGCATTTTGACAATGTTTCACCTCTCTTGTTGTTGCTTGACGTTTCCCACAAAGAATACATTTAATTGTGTAGGGTAATGATGGATACCCAATTATTACATTTTATTGTCATAGTAACTCACCATACAATCCTACAAGGGATAACAGTTTCATGGGAATAACAGGTAAAACGCCTATCAAATAAAATCCACTTACATTTTCCTTTGAAATTCATATTCAGGAAAGCTTTGTAAAGTCCAGATTTTATATTTAATTTTATGTTTGTAGTAACAGTTTTGTAAGATTTCTTAGCTGAACCAAACATTTTTTATTTTTTTACCAATAATGTACGTAAGAGAAATATCTATATTTACACTCTTTATGTCATGCTTTTGTTGAAAATGCTATCCTTCTCTATGGCTGAGTTTTTCAGCTATAACCCTGATTTTCTGGATTTTCACATGAAAAATAAGTTTTATTTTTCAACAGCTCTGGAAACAAAACAAAACATAAAACCAGGCAAATGTTACAATGCTTTGCTACACATTTTCATTCCAAGTAGAATTCGTATAGGTTTGAATCTAGATGTACCAATTTCAGTTACTGTTTTGCATTATGCTCTATACAGATAAAGAGTGTTTGCATGGCAGACATGGCACTTACAACCAGATAATGAATGTAATTATAGCAAAGAGGGTACCTTTGGTTATATGCTATCATTTCTCTCACCTATGTAATTGTATATGTTATTAAATGCACCCCAAAAAAGCCTAGCATGCAGAATGTTGCCTGCCTGATGCAATTGTATTGATGTAAGAATATTGGTTCACCCAAAGAGTCAGCTAACTTTTGAAAACATCCCCTTTAATGAATGTGTTTGATATGACACTGTGAGGTTTCTTGTGTGGGAAGAATTGAAC
The DNA here is from genome assembly GCF_036373705.1 of Amia ocellicauda. Taxonomy (NCBI): domain Eukaryota; kingdom Metazoa; phylum Chordata; class Actinopteri; order Amiiformes; family Amiidae; genus Amia; species Amia ocellicauda. The sequence continues at coordinate 43,159,244 of NC_089850.1, read as the reverse complement.
ACATACATTAACACTTTCCTCGAAGAGCAAGTATTTAGTTCTAATTATACCGTACTATCTGCCGTGCCTTTCTCTTGATTTCCAAGGACAATGTCTGCTCATCCAGGCCAGAGTGATTCACAGCAGGTAATATGTTTAAGTTGTTTTGCATTTTCCAGCCATATAATAATTAGAAGGTTGACTCAGCAGTTGTAGCGTGTGGAGCGTCTCTGTGATTTTGTACAGTCAGCTTCCAGGGTCTTTGTTCTCTCACTGCATTCACTCTTAAACACCCAGTTATATTTGTCCATGGCACATTTGCCTACGGGTGGTACACAGATGAATGGATATGGTAACTTCCTCTTTCATTCAGAAAAAAAGTTGGAAGAAATGAACTCCAGCTTAGCTTCTACAAATTGTTTGGGAGTGTCCATTATGTCTAAAACCTGAAGTGATGCCTTTATGTTAGTTGTATTTTGAAAAATAAATCCCACCTCCCATCAAGCAGTCCATTGCATGTACACAATAGCAGGTTTCAAGGTCCTACTTTGTCAAAGCCAGTGTAAAACAAAAATATTGAATAAAACATAACAATCTAATCACTTACACAGTAGAGCAAAATACAGTACTGAATGTATTGCATAGTAACCATGGCAAACTAAGAATGAAACAAAAGTTGTTAATGGGTTAGTGAGCAGTGTAAATGACCTCTGTACAGGCAATCGAAGTTGACAATGTGAATACGATATATGTCTGCGTGTGCCTTGATAGGGAAATGACTATAAATAGTGTATACAGTGGGGGGGACTAACAAGATACACCAACAATAGAAATTGAGGTGTAGGAATAAGGTACACTTGAGCTAAGAATTAAATTATAGAAATAGAAATTACTGACTCCAAAATAAGTAACAGTAGCATTGTTATTTTCTTAATCATCTCTTAAAAAAACATTAGACTTGGAACTCAAAGAGCAGTCCAATGTGGAACAGACTTTTAATTTGTACAGTGAGCCATTCAAGTGGTTTAAATTATACACCTTATGAGCTCCAAACAAAGCTGAGGACTCATACCGGAAGATGAGTCTACTTTCTAAATGGTATTGATATATATAAATATTTGGTTTTTGTGTTCTACCTTGGTTCAAGGCAAACATTCAAGCACTAACATGAGAACCCCAAGGGTATAGTTGATGTCCAAATGTATTGTTAACTATCCTTTTGTTTTTGTTTTTTCTTTTGTAAAATACTGTTTTAAAGTTCTATATTAAGAGAATTGAGTCAGTGCTGGTGGTGTCAGCATTCTTAAAATACTGCCTCTGACTCATTCCCAGACCATTTTAATTTCTGTCGCATTAAAACTACATAAGACTTCAAGCCAAAATGAAAATAGATAGTGAATTATGTCTAGCAAATAATTAATACAATTCATAATACAATGAAAATGTAGTTCAGCTTTCTTCTTATGCAGCATCAATGACTCTGTGCTTATTATTATTTTAGACACCCTTATCCAGGGTGATTTACAATTGTTATATCACATTATTTTCTCCATTTTACCCATTTATACAGCTGGGCATTTACTGGAGCAATCTAGGTAAAGTACCTTGCTCAAGGGTACAACAGCAGTGCCCCCACCTGGGATTGAACCCACAAGCCTGTGCTCCAGAGTGCAGAGCACTATGTTTAGCTACATTGGTGGCACAGCTGCAAAATTTGACCCCATCAGATGGTATCAATATTTTCATATTAATATAATAAAACCGATAAGAATATTCTGTTTAGCTAGGCTTTATAAGAAAACAATCACCAGCTCAGATCTCTCGGTCATTAACTAAAAAGTGTTGCTATGTACTATTTGGAGTGATTAAGGTTAAACTGTATTAAACCTCAATAAAAAAACTCTGGTATGCTATCTGCTGGACTAATGGTGCTGCAAGAGGTTCCATAGTTATCATCAGAATGTAAAATGTTGACAATAGGTATTAATAAAAACAGTCAGGCCTACTGTTATTATGAGTATCAAAGTTTTGCTGCTCATTTACAGTGCCTTGGCTCAATAGCCCTAAATTGTTTTTGATTCAGTGACTTTTTCTCACTATGCTTAGCCAACATTACCAGCTCAGTTGTTTAAATATTACATCAACACTAGATGAATTTCACTGAGGTACCCATCTATATGATAGCCCAACATCCATCCCAGCATGCAAGATAAATAAATAGATAAGACATCCTATACCAATTTTTTAGGACTTATTTTAATAAAAGGATGGATGCATTGGATGCAAGTATTACAGTCATTGAGAGCCCTGTGTGTACTGTTGCAGAGTCTCTTCCCTGTAATTACCAGCATTTATGCATTCAGGTGCTACAATACAATTCACTGTGTGTTTGTTTTTTAAAATGTATTCTACAGTTAAAAATGTAAAATACATATTTTTGTAAAACATACAAATCTGTAAGCAAGAACATGACAAGCAGTTTAGAAATGCTGGTGTCCTATTGCAATACGAGTTAATTTAAATAATGTAAGTATATTTAAAAAGGGCTATTCATTTGTGATGCTTTTTTTAACAGTTGGATATATATCCATTATTAGAGATGTGTTACAGTATAAACACTAAAAAAAGGGTACAAACTATAAATTTCCCTAATTGAAGTACTATGATGCTTGTGTTCCAAATACAGCCCCAAATACTCAATCTTTAAGCCTACAATATCATTGAGAATAAAAAGCCTGGCCGAGGACTAACACACATACATCTGTACAAATAGGTGTTGTTTTATTTTCCCATTGGAAGGTTTAATATAAGAACTTGTAGGCTTAATACCCCTTTTCAGCATAGTGCCTGTACGTTACTAGAGACGTGAAAGGATCTCACAATCTCTTTACTCATGGAGAGCAGTAAATTAAAATATGGGATAAACCAGGGGCAGGCTTATTCAACGATGGGGCCTGGAGTCTTTCCTGCCTGGGAGACCTTTATTACCACCTGTATTCATTCCTTCAGACAGCTGATGGGGTGTGATAAAAGCAGATGGCTAAGACTCAAAACAATAGCCAGGGAGAACAATTAAGGACAAGACGACAGCTTTACAAAGGAGATAGGCTCTGGAGAATGTCAGCCCTGGAACGCCGCTGACAATGAGACAAAACCTCTCCCGCACAACATCCCCGAAGTGAGATAAGATACTGTAATAGGAAAGCAATCGTTACAAAAAAAAACACCATCAATTATTCAAAAGCCCCCACAGTGGGGGATTGATTAAATATCGTCTCTCTTGACGCTTTGACATGCTCTGTGGCGACTCTTTGCACGGGCCCCACACACAAGGCCTGTTGTTGGGCTCTGAAGTATTTGAAGCTCTCACGCACTTGCTCTGACGTCTGCAGGCTTTTGAAATAATTCTGAGTTCTATGCTTATGTGGGTTTTTACATGTGTGTACCTATTTTATTATTAAATTTTGTATTGCAATTAAGGGCTGGATCAACATGGAAAACATGTTGATCCAACATGGAGGTAGTGCAGGAATACAGAGGCATATGTATGATATAATATGAGTATGTTAACACTATCATACCATGTGGGATGTCTTCTACAAAACATAAAATACCTTTCAATTCACTGTTAATACAAAACTTGAAATCCAAAAATCTCAATTAACCACAATCAATCAAATCAATCAATCACCAATGAATGAACGATCAATCAATAAACAAATCAATAAAAACTTTGTATTGTTTTTTTCATCAAGTTTCATTATTTACAAGGCCTTGGCACTTATATACTATATATAGTCAGTATTTAGAATTTGAACATATTTCAGAATTATTCACTGTTAGGAAGTGAAATGTTTCTAATGCATATAAACCCTGAATTCTGCCAATATATGAATACCTTTTCTGTGTACACAGTATGAATTGTACATAAGATTTTGTTACAGGTATGCCCATAAATTAGAAGCCCTCGAAGCCTGGCTTAAAATTGGCTTGTGTTGCTTGTGATTTCTATATTTCCTTCATAATACAATCTACAAAGCAGGTGCTGTTTTTGCTTCATGAAACTCTTAATAGGTTCCAGATGAAAAGTACTGTAAGGTTCAGAACAAGTAAGGGCAAAGACCATTTGTATCATAATGCATGGATGTGTTTATAGGATGGTGTCTTTTTAAGAGCAACTTAATATTTAATTTACCTTTTTAATTCTACTGGACACATTTTTAAATAATAGATTTTTTTTTTAACTTTATATCAAAATAATTATAGCCCCTACTCTTTTATTCTTAGCCCACTGTCAAAGGTGTTGATTTATTGAGGAAGCCAAAAGTAAACAGCAGGATTTATTAAAGCCTTTATTCTTTAAATTTATGACATATTTCCGCTGACATAACAGGAATAACCCCCTGGAACACATTAAGTTTGATAAAGTTTCCACATAATGAATAACAATATTGTATGTACAGCAAGTTCTGTCATAAAAGTTAATTATATCACACATGGAACGCATTTACCATGTACGACAATGTTTCTTATTGAATTGAGATTTCATGATCTGTCACTTAAGTCAGAGGAAGTTCATGAAGGTTGGGAAAATAGCACGGCCCATTTGAAACATGGTCAAGCCACAGTGCATTGTCCTTCCAATTGCCCCTATCAGTAAGCAATTAAAAATATTGCCTTTGGGAAAACAGGAATAAGCATGTTACTGACTAAACTTAAAATATTTCAAATGTATTTTGTTTCCCCCAAAATGTATTCAAAAGAAGCACCATATTGCCAGTATAACTCTTAAACATTTTACATTGAATTTTCCATCACCTGCTTTATTTGAATGTTTGTTTTTGTTTACATATAGATGTAATATAATGTATATGATGAAACCAGCATTAAGAAGAGTTTTATATTTAACACGTACCCATAATGACAGCCAATGGTCTGTACTACCATAGTGGATTTTGTGCAGTGAAAAAAGAAACATAATTCATTTCATTTAGCAGTTTTGTCAGGAGGGTCCATGCTTTGTTATTTTGAAGAAAATAATTAGAACGGTCTGTAATTAGATTTTTTTCTGACATAATTGCTGTGTTTACACTGCAAACTCTGACCTTACCAGGCTAAGGTCTGACTGATAGCAAAGATCGTTATCATTGTAGTGGAGTGTTTACACTGAGCCAGCTTAAGTATGAGCTGCACGTGCAAACACCTAGGAGCTGTATGATGTCATATCGATTGGGGGATTTCCTCAAAACACAGAACATTAATGAAAGCAGTCATTGGTAAAGGAGGACAGATTCTTTCTTAACTAATCACATCCATTAGTTTGGTTGCTTATCAAGCATTATATATAAAGTTCTGGGTAATCCACAAATGTTATCAAAAAGCTTTTTTTGCAAACTATTTGTGCAAACGTTGTGCAGTTTTGACAGACAGACAGGCTGATGGAGTAGTAACATTAACTTTTTGAGTTGCATGGATATTGTTACTTTTTGTATCTGATACAGTATCACTGTATTTCTTATTTGTCTGAAAGAGAGTAGCTTTAAGCTCTATTGTTATTGTTTTGAATGTAATCCACTTAAGGGATAAACAAGTGACTTTAAGTAGTAGATTTAGGGAATAGATTATTCGAATGGAAAAAAGGAGTACATCACACAATAAATAAACAATCGTTAACAGCAATAGCAACTACATTAAATATGGGATCTGGAGAAGACCTAGTTTAGTATTTAAGAAATGTTAATGGTGTTCACAAAATACCTGCCAATTGGCTACACTTGGTACAATTGGTATTTCAAAATGGTCAAGCTTGTATTTTAAACTAAAAACTAAAAAAAAACGTAACAAATGTATATTTAGCTCATTTGATATATTATATGTTTCAAATGAGTTCCTTTACTTTAAAAAGTGCACATATTTGCTGTTTCTTTTATATTATCTTAATGATCTGTCTGTTAACAGGATGTTTATAAGGCCGATAACAGAGTATGAAATTCAATTCCTAAGAAAAGATTTGGAATTTAGTATCGGTTTCTCACAGCTAAACATGAATTAGGAAATGAAGGTCAAAAGGCCAAGCTTAAACATTGTAAGCCCTTCAGTGTGAACATAAACATTGTGCAAGGGCCTGTTGACCAAATTATCTCCTATATAAAGAGCAGTGTTGTACATGCATAGACAGTAATGATTCAGTTCATGTGATAGATCAAAGATTTTATTTTTTTCGTAATTTGCATTTATTTACTGGCTGTATACTGTTACCTTTTTCCAGAAAACTGACCGACATTCAAAATATTTTCTCTTTCAAATGTTTCAGCTTTTCCGGGAAACAAAGTCAGTCTTGTTTAGAACATCTACAACTTAATATTATTATTGGTGTACCTGTAATCAAAAAGGAAAAAACAGATCTAATCGGAACTACAATTTAATTAAAACTTACCACAATTTTAACATTAACAGCTTTCTAATCTGGTTTTCACAAAACCTGGGTCAACCGCTTTGGTCAGAAAATTATAGAAAACTGAACATATCTTTAATATGGGCCCGTTTTTGAAGTCTGAAGCCAGCAATTGAGTTAAATATTTTTATTTTCACCATTTTTAACTACAGTATCACTGCATTTTAGCATCTACGCAGGATCCACAAATATGTTATACAACTGTATCAGGACGCATTAAGTGTGAGAGGGATTGGATGTGTATGTGGACCCAAAAATAATAAATAATAAAATACAAAGCCTAGCTTTACATTTGAAGCTTATTAAGTATTCTGTTGTACATTGTTGTGCATATGTTGATTTAATCCTCTTGGTGTCGATTTCTTTGTTCCACTGATAAAAGTCAGTTTGACCTCGGAGATTAAACAGGTTCTTGCCTTGAGGGTAGTAGCTTGTCTAAACAGGAAGGTTCCTGGTATACACTTGCACCACTTGATATTTTACAGTTTTAGTTAATGGGGAGGGTGGGACTCTTCTCTTTATTCAGCCAGATTGACCTGAAACCATCATTTTGGTTAAATATCAATATCCTACTCCTTCTCATTTTTAACTTTATGTATTTGTTATAGTATTTTAATACATCAAGTTTCCTAATGAAATAAGGCAGCATCGCTGTTTCTTATACGGTGTGCATGTAATTCAAATGAAAACATATGTATATTATAAAACAATTGATTACCTACTTTCTATTTCCATTTGTGTGTTTTTCTCATTTAACATCAGTTTAAAATCCAAATATTGATACATACATTTTACTTGAGACTTGTTTAGTAGCAGAAATACTACTTGACATTGACTTGGCAGCAGTAATAGTATTATTTCTCATATTGTTAGAGCCAGATACAACACTATATTACCAAACAAGAAAGGAAACATGTGTCCTTGCTTTATATGCTTCATATACTACAACATAGATTTGATAGTAACATTTTCTTCTCTGATTTAAAAGCCAAGAAATTTGTCTTCAAATTCCAACCAAATACTTTTCTTTGGCAACAGAGACCTATCAAACACTTCGTAAAAGCAAGGCAATTAAGGTAATATAAAAAGTGGACTTGGCATTATCCAGGTCACTAACTTAATTTCATCTACTGGAAAAGCTTAAAATTGCAGCCATTTTTAGTTAAGTAGTATCAACCTTCTGACAATCTTGTGAGTGAAATTGTTTACCTAACTAAATGGTAGCCATGGTTTTCTAGAGAAGACGTTAAACAGATGAGGAGAAAAAAGCAAAGCCATATTTTCATATGAAACTCCTGCATATATATTTTATTCAACCTCCCACACTACTTCTTTGTGTAGTGAAAAAAAAATCAAAGACTTATCTTTAGCTTGGAAAATTGAAACTATCCACAGGCAGTCAGGTAAGAAATATGAGTTTGGAAAAGGTACAACCAACCCAAAACCAAATGAGAAATGATCTCTTTCAAATATAATTCCATTTAAGTTTAATAAAACAAACTCTATCAGACAAAATCATAAGTCACTCGTGACAGTTTTTTTTAAATGTTTTATTATATTGTCCTTCCTAGAAAGAAAAAATAAATTTTAATATGCATTTATAAAAGCTTTCATATTAATAACACTGCAGTGTTCAGCAAAATAAAGAAAGAAAGAAAAAAAGCACTCATATCAACAGCATAATATATACTTTTGTGTGCTTTTTTTACTATTTTAATGTGATGCTTTCACTTATTGTATGTTCTTGAACATTGATGTCCTCCGTATTACAATAAGTTGATTGTTTAGAGTATTTTTCCATCAATAAGGGTCACAGTCACAGTACTGTATGCAGAGTCCCTCATATGGGCCCTTTAAGCACTCCATATCTATAACGCTGGTATACAAGATTTTTTCCTGTTATCATTGATAGCAATTAGTATAAATACCAGCCGGATACACTGAATTCCACAGCTCAGTTGCATCCCAGACATGTGTTTAGTTCAGCAGATGTACAGCGATCAAGATAAAGTTGAGAGCTTGAAATATAGATCTTTCCGGAGTTTTAAAAACAATCACGTATCTCCAGCACTGAGTAATGTAAAATGTAGATCAGTGAATGCAATCGTTAAAGAAGTGTACAGATTATCCTTGTTGTCATGGGAACCTCCTCCTTTCTGAAGAATAATTTAATCATGGTAAAAAGAGGTAATAATAACCCCCCTCCCCAATTTACCACTGATGCACAGTGTATATATACAAAAGCTAATTTAAAGGTTCTTAAATTACAATTCTGATTGTCTGGATTGTTGAAGTTTGAGGGTTGATGTTATTGGTTACAGGAAAATGCAGGTATGCATTTCAGGACCATTTTTAGGTTTTCCCTTGGCAGGGTTAAAATAAAAAAGTGTTGTTTTTTTGTTTGATTTTCCCAGAAATCACATTCTTTGCTACAAAATGTATACTAAATGGTTACATAGGCCCTTTAAATAAACCTGTAACATAATGAAAATGTACATAATATGCTTACCTTATGTCCATTTCTCCATCTGAACTCATTATTACATATAAGTGGAAATTTTAAGCACAAAAAAGATGCTTGGATATGTGAAGGAAACTAAGAATCATTAAAATAGATGATTTACTAAAATGAGCTGTAGCTGCTTCTGAGTTTCCTCTTTAAATCTTATAGTATTTTATACAGGATGAAATCTATAAATCCAGGAAATAAAATAATATTTAACACATACAGATCTTTGATGTATAGGTGGTGAAAATGTAAATACATATGCAGACATAAATATTAAACTTTAAAGCCTTTCCCAAATGGTATTGCTCTTGAAGTCATATCTGTTTGGATATTAGATGTTAACTCCTTACCTACATATAAAAGGTATCTTGGAGAACCTTAAATATTGAAGCATTTAAATGTTTTTTATTCTTATTATTTTTATTTACACAACCTACTTGACACTTTGAAGAGGCTAGAGAAGTTTTATTGTGAAAAAACAGTTATTGGAAATAAATAGATAAGTTTTCTCCCCCCCCCCCCCCCTAGTGAATAGTTGGTAGAACCCCCGTTGGCAGCAATTACATCTTTGAGTCTTTTGGGGTAATCTTCACCCATTCTTGAGAAATGTGTTCAAGCTCTGTTAAATTGGATGGGGTTCATTGGTGGACAGATTTTCAATCAGATTCATGTACAGGCTTTGACTGGACCACTCTAGGACATTCATGCCTTTAGCAAATTCCAAGTGGGATTTCACAAGGGCTTCTCTTAGATATGGCTTCCTTCTTGCCACTCTTCCATACAGGACAATGTTGTGGAGTACCTGAGCTATTGTAATCTTAGTTTATTATTTCTTTGTAATCATTTTTGTTTCTTGAGAGAGAATATAAATTTCTAAATGTTAGCTTGTTTACAAACTTGGTAGTACATATATTTGTATATTTTCCCCTGGATATTTAGTTAGAGTTTTGTGTTCCCATTGGACAGTTTTGGGGAGTGACACAGAGCAGTGGCACCGCCAAGGGGTGGCTAGGGGGGGCCATGGCCACCCTGATACAATCGCTGGCCCCCCTACTGGCCACCATACCCTTGCGACAACACGGACAAAACACAGCAGTCAGACATGGAACGCTGCAGGTCTTTCAGAGTTGTCATTGGCCTCTTGGCGATTATGCTGACCAATTCCCTTCTTACCCATTTTTGTAATAACAAGTTGTTTGTTCCCACATTGAAATTGTGTAGTAACTTGTGTGGATCAGAAAAAATTATTCCATTTACATGCATCAACATTTCAGATTGTAACACAACAAAAAGTGAAAAGGGGATTGAATACTTCCTACAGGCACTGTACAAAAACACATAATTTATTTTATTTATAAATATAAACCTTTTTTTGACCTCCTGAAATTGGTTAGTCAAAAGTATAGGACAAAATAGCTGTCTTTGGGCAATGCCTTCTTTATTATAGGTAGTATCCCTCACTGCAGTTCAGTCCCACATTGTGGTTTTCTTCCTGATCTGCCCACAGCATGGCAGTTACTGTAAAAACATGAACTTAACTTGTGTGGGTGTATGTGTGCACATTTTATAATGTGTTTACTTTATTGACACATTTTGCACTAGAAAATCCCACTACAAGCTCCTGACTTTAGTAAACAGAAACCTGTAAAGGATTTAATATTGTGCAGTTCATGAATAATTTGGGTTTTCTTTTCTTTTCTTTTTTTTTAACAAATATGTAGTTGTATTATGGTAATCAGCTGAGTTCCGTCTCATTTGGCTCATTTGTTTCAGAGGGTTTTTATTAACAGATATTATATCTATGTACATATTTTTTAAGTGACATTTGCAGTCCCCTACAACATGCCATCATCCCTACAACACGTCCCAGTCCCCTATAACACACCATTGCCCCCTATGACATGCCCCTGTCCCTACAACAACCTATTGTTCTCTACAACACTTTTGTCATTAACTGACTGATTCACTGAGTCTGCCTGTGTTGTCAGTCCACGAGTTGTATTTTATTATTTAATCAAATTAGTCTTTATGAGACAACACACAGAGCTCTGTTCTTTGCAGTATGCATATGGCACTTTTGGTCTCTTCTATGACATTTTGTGTCTTGTATGACACCTTTTGGTTGCCCTGTAACACACTTTGTTGTCTTTTCCTAATATGGCTGATATCTGCATATGGAATGCGTTATCATGTGAAATACCTTAATTAGTCTTGGGGGTGATTCCACTATGTGATCAGTTACAAAAAAATAATTCCCAAAATTGGGATCAACTTCCCATTCTTACTACTTGGATACTTTGTTCACCAACTAGTATTGATGCACAAAGACGTTATGTTAAGTGAATTCATAGGGAAGAACACAGAAATCAAGTTTTTTTGTTTTTGTTTGTCCAACTAAAAACAATAAGACATAATCGGCGAGCAACTTTTCCTTGGTCGACTATTTTTAACACAGCAGACCTGCCGGATCACAGTGAGGTTATATAGGCTGTTTCAAGGTAAGGTACTTGTTTTCTTTACGATTTTAAGTGTTTCTGTTAATGTATGTATTGTGTATATTGTAACGTGGTTCGCTTATGCCCTGCACTGACGGTTTGCTGAGAGATCAGAGAGAAAGCGAATGGGTCGTTTCTAATGCCATTAATAACAGAGAGAAAAGAAGAAAAAAACGATTATATTGCGATTGTTTTGAACTTCTGTCTTTCCGATGAAATTTGGATTTTGTTGATTGGAACAATACCAATTACACAGCTTGCTGGCTTAGCTGTGGATGAAATCGACATCAAATTGCATTAAAAGAAGTGTTTAAATATTAATTTAAATAATACACTATAATGTTAAAGTCACAACAAGTTTGCATTGTGTTCAGTGTGTTGCTTGAGAATCTTTTCGTGCAAGTTTTCTACAGAGCTGATGTTCACAGCCGCAGCAATGGACAAAACTACGGAACCCCTAAGGGGACACGTCATACGTACGTTCCCTCGCAAATTGATTTTGAAAAATAAAATGTCCCAGTTTAGGGAAGTACTCCCGCCTATACCACAACATATGTATGTGATACAGATTTATTTTTCCTAATTATAAAATGATACCACTTGATTAGTATAATGTTCTTATGAATGATTGTGTTGTATACATCATACACGTTTTGTTTGTCACTAGTTAAATAATACTGTATTATTGCATCAAAAATACCGAAGCTGTTTTTAGACAACACAACTACGAGACTCACGCAGAATAAATTGTGAGACGAAGAAAATGTCTGAAAGCACAGTCGTCTCAAATGCTACATCCACCGTAATGTATTCAAATAAAACTCACAAAAGAAGTCCGCTTGAGTCTCTACAAACTGATTGATTGATTTATTGATTTATCTACATTGATTTATGCCTCTAATTTTCTCGCTCATCGCCATTTATCCATAATAATGGTAGCATCCATATTAATGTAAAGTGTTTAGAAACACATTCTATTACCATTTACAATAAAAGTGACTCAATACATTTTAATTTTTATTGGGCACAAAATGAACTGAAACACAAACAAAACGAGTCATTATTTTGCGAGGGAACGCACAATAATGTAGGATTGTTGTCCCCGTAGAGTTTTCCGTAGAAAACACTGAAGGTGGGTACCTGTTTTGAAAGGAAACAAATATAATAAAAACAAGATGTATGCTTAGGTCTTAATGGCTGTTTAATCAGATACCAGGTCACATACTCTAGAGCAGTGGTTTCCAAACCGGTCCTGGGGGACCCCCTACCCTGCTGGTTTCTGTTCCAACCGAGCTCTCAATTACTTAATTGAACTAATAATTTCCTAAATCAGAGACTTTTAATTATTTTAAACAGTAGGGGTTTTAAGTTAAGTATAGAATTATACTAAAAAACTTACTGAAGAAACAACTATTTTCTTACACAATTTAAAAAGTAAAATCTAAGCAGATTGTTACTTCAGTTAAGGTTCAATTAAGTAATCGGTTGTAACAAAAACCAGCAGGGTAGGGGGTCCCCAGGACCGGTTTGGGAACCACTGCTCTAGACCCTGTTTATAGAGATTGGTTATGGTTATTGGTCACCCATGGTGAAGAGTATATTGCAGTGTATTTTGTTTTCGTTGTTTCTACAAATGTATCTGTGGCAGACGGGAAACTATACTGTGAAAAGTGAAATTGGGGGAATAATGTTTCACAAATCTAGTTTCTCTGGATAGTGATCAATATTTCTTCTCTAGGTAGACCAAAGGCCTGACAGAGCTCATTAGCTTGTTAATGCTGTTAGTTCCTGATTTACCTCTAATCACTCAGTTTTTGCAGAATTCTTCATTCTCTCACAGGCACTGCTATTCTTCGCCCTTAATGATCTTTTGAAGTTAATTAAACATGCACTGCACTCTGAACAAGAATCTCTTTAAAAAAACAAACTACTAAACCTAACAATTATTCAGTCTTCTTTGCATTACATTACTATTATATATATATATATTTAATAAGGATAAATATTTTATTCTGCAGAATTTTGAAATTTGCATTGTGAGGAAAGTGGTAAAATATCAGCTTCCTACCAGAAATGTAATTTAATAATTGAATGTGATTCTCCTGGGAAATGAAGATGAAGGCAGCCCTTTTGAAATAGATGTTTTTATACCCTACTCACTTCTTCTAAGAGAATAATTATTTATATGAAAGATATTTGACAAGAAAATGTTTTCCTTTGTGGATTAACTAATAGTCAGTGTGCCTTCAGCATGCTCATTCACAAGGGGTTCAATATTGGATGACTATTAACAGCAAATTCATTTCCAGTAGTATGACAGGGGCTTCCTTCAAAGTGTCAGAATACCAGGTGATTTCATCTCATTTCACAAATTACATCTTACATGATGATGTTATCCCATATGACTTAATGTTGTGCTGGAAAATCGCATAATAAAGGTTTGTATATATAATCTGCGAAAATGACAAGACTGAGCTACAATTCAAACATTCAGCAAAATGATGTTTAGTGCCTTTTATGTTTATTTATTTATTTTGATTAAATGTTATAGTGTGCCGAGAGGAATTTAGGTTGCTTTTCATCTGATTAAAAAAGGGGTACATTTTAACACATGATGATTAAAAACAACTAGTAAGGGATTTAGCTGTTTTTTCACTAGACCCTCTTATATTTAATCTTGGTGGAGTGCTATTGCCTTATGAAGATGTAAGTATCACAATGTCTGCTTCAACTGTTACATAATGAAATACAAAAACAGTTCACGAAGCAAGGAATCAATCAAATATACGTTAGTTAATACTTCACTAAATCAATTGCATATCCAAGTTAAATAGTTTTAGAATTAATCAATGTCAGTTGAAACCTATATGCAAATTGTGTTTCATATGTTAAGAAAACTGTTCGAATTAACTACAATATGATAATTGCAAAATTAGTATTTGATGGCATATTTTCGAGAACATGGTGATTATTAAAACATTGTGGATTCCCACTTTTTTTAAAGGTAAATGGGCAGCTTGTCTTCGTAATTGTACTGTAGTTAGGCTGTATGATGTCATTTTCCTAAGAGTCTTAATGGGTAGTTTGTGAATAAGATGTGCCATATTGGGTACACACTACACAGTGAAAGTGAAAAGATGTTCGCAGTATAATATTTAGGGCCTATAATATATCAGGGTGGCTTTTTATCCTTTCTTAAATCAGTAAACTCTGCTCCTAATTGTGGTTGGAGTAAGGGGCATATAATACCTCACAGCTATCTGCTTGTTGACCACATCAAAGTCACCCCACTCTGGCTCTGCATTTTAATGGAAAACTGTAAAGTTTATTGAACTTGTGGTGAAACCATCCTGAAAATAAACTTATCTCTAACGAGCAGAAGTGCTTGAAAGGAGATCTGAGGGATTCCTGGTGGTGAGACAACACTAACTTAGAACATGTTTCAGGAGTGCTGTTAAAGGTATTTGAAAAAGTTAGGGTATACTTCCTCATTCTATTTGAAGAGGTAACTTGTTTTGTCCTGGAAACATAATTACAAACAGCAACCCCCCCTATACAGATAATCTATAAATATTTGCGCAATAAAGGTAACTGTAACTGTTTACAGGAAGGATATCTTACTTTGTTTGTATCCCCCCTAATCATTCAAATACCAACCTTTATAATCTTTCCACATTGCCCAACCAAAATCATTAGAAGTATGTGTCAAGCAAGGGTGCCTGTATCTGTTTCTTTCTCCCTATCTGCAGCAACCAACAATTAATATAATTGTTTGCTTCCTCAAAAGAAGTAATTCTTGAAATATATGGTTTTACATTTAAAACACTAAAGATACTGGCAAAGTAAGGATAATAAACTTCACATTGTTCAAACTCAAGTACAAGACTCAAGGCAGTACATTGTGCATATTATTACCTGGTTCTGAGAAAGGGTTCAGTTAATACTTGTCCATGTTCATTGACAAACAATAGCGTACATCTTTACAATAATTATAATAATTTAACAAATGTAAAACATCAATGCACCAAAAATTGTAAAACAGATATACCGTTATTTTTGTTATTATTTGTTATTATTTAGTGTTTCCCCATCTAATATTGTACATACAAACAAATACATTTTAAATCATAAGCCTGTAAAGGAGACTCTTCATTTCTGCACTCCCTGTTTGATGAATAGCAGACTCCGTTCCTTCACATTCTACAGATATTACTATCAGGCAAGAAAATAAATATATGCAGAGCCTACATCTGTTACAGATAAGATCAAATGTTTTCTAATAAGAAGAGAAGCTATTGTACCTTGTGCATGGGATATCTGGATATCTAATAGCCGTGAATATGTTTGATATGCAATAACTCTATGTAGTATTACATCCGATTCACCTGGTTGCTAATATTCATAGATCTAGATCTATGTGTGTGTGTGTGTGTGTGTGTGTGTGTGTGTGTGTGCACGCACGTGCACACCAGTGGTGTAGTCAAGGGCATATGCAGGCATACAGCAAATATCTGGTCATGGCTGATTCCATTAAAATGGTGGACATACATGCTATAATATAGAAATGCCTAATTGCTTTGGCCACTGGGCTATATTGGTGTTATAATAAATCAACTTATAGGATCCATTGCGATGTTCATGCAGTTCTTTGATGAATGTCATATTTTAAGGTAAATTCATTAGAGCAAACTTTTCATAGTTTTGGAATTGACAAATATAAAATCACACTCATGGAGAAATATTTAAGGCCAGCATACTAAAATGATGGATAATGTGGGGAATATCAAGGGGCTAAAAGGAAGATTTTCTTCAGCAAAACCTAGCATGTCTGTGTGCTTTTTTTCTACATTTTATTTCAGCATCATTTCTTCTCCTTGTTCCATTGCACTTCTCGAGACCATGTTTTTTCTGAAGGAGTGATTTAATGTTATTTCAATTTTAAAAGAAAGGAAATGTTATGGCTGATGTGAACAACAGGAAACATGTAATGTGTTATCCTTCTGTAGCAAGCATTACCATTTTACAACTGCTAAAACTCTCCCATCTACTGCAGTACTGTGATGACAGACGTTCAGCAGATCAAATAAATCTTGTCTTCCTGATGTAAATTTACTAACACTGGGGCATCTTTATCTGACATGAAACCTGTGGCTCTGGAAAAATCTTAGTATGGAAATATATAGCTGTATGTGAAATCATAATTGTGTTCATTTTTATTTTCTACATCTGAAAAAATGTTTAACACATTATAGTATCAAGCCTCATAGAACATCCCTATTTTCTGTATTTAATGAAGTAAAGCCAAATGTATAATTTGCTTAAAGTTTTTGCCATTTATGATTGAAACAAAGATTATACCATCCATGTTTTTGTGATAATCCATTTAGGAATTTCAAGAGACATTATTGAGAAAATTAAATAACACACCATGCAACTATTGTACAAAACTATTAAATTTAGTTGGCTTTATTAAACTGCAAAAAATGTGTTGGTAATGCGTTAACATTTCATTTGTTATTAAACAATGTATGCAGGATAACATAACACATGCCCTACTTAATCTATACAGTTTCCACAATATCATATCTTTTGTTTAACTGGCTACATTTAGACAGGTTATCGGTAGACAAAAAACAAACAAACATGGATGTAGGTGCCTCAGCCCTCTTATGCCCTGGTTATATTAACAATTCAGATCTATGCTATATTGTAGCCAACATCAGTATAATTTTTAATTATATTTTTGGTCATTGAATTTGATGAGCCTCAGTCAGCACAGATGCAAGTATGCACACCATTTGATAAACCACAACTACGCAAAAAAGAATGACCAGGCAACCTCAATGTACTGTGAAACACTATTACAGCAGTGCCTCATCCATGGAGATAGAGTCCTGGTATTTTAGTCTGTTTTTCTGGTCAACTTATGTCTCTTGTGTGTGTGTGTGTGTGTGTGTGTGTGTGTGTGTGTGTGTGTGTGTGTGGTTTACAGTACAGGTAGGATAACTGATATTATAAACCTTATTTTAATGAAGGGTTATGAATGTGTTAAGTTCTTCTGTGACAGTGAAGGGTTAATTTAAGTTTGACTAAACAAGACCTGTCTGACCCAAGAAATTAATACTACCTGTACTGCAGAAATGTTCAGCAGCTGTGGCAATCAACTACTCTACAATGACTTTCACATGTGAGGAATTTAATAAATTTTAATTATTGTAATAAGTCTCCCCCCACTTTGGTTCTTGATATTAGCCTGTAGCATATTTACAAGCAGTGGTAATAATTATCTTTACTCCATGTGATCCTTGAGGAAGTGGGACAGACAAAGATGATAAAGTCAGTTTATCTGTAGTGTTAATCCACTTCCACTAATAGTTTTCAGTCCATGCCATATTCTTATCAAGATAGACCTCTAGATTAAACCAGAGACATCCGATGTTGGTTCTATAGTCATTGAGATTGTAGGTTCAGATCCAGGCTGCTTCCCTCAGAGGATCTCTAGTATTGGGTGGTGCAGAATTGGTTGGGTCCCCTGGTTACTATACATCTGCAATCCCGTGCCAGTGGGAGCAGTCAGTCTTTCCATTCACAAAAACTGCTTTTTCCATTTTACAATCGCTGCAAAAAAGAAGGCAATTGGTTTTACAGCCGTGCTCAGAGGATTTGTGTCAGTATCTACAGTTCTCCTGGGTCATTACAGGTATGAAGTGGAAGATAAGGTTGAAAGCAATTGTCAATTCCAAATTGGGGTTTTAAACTAGGCAGAAAAAACACATGCTGATGTCTAAATACCTGTGATTCTCATAGCAGATTCCCTACTCTCTAGTCAAGGAAGACAAACTCTCGTAAACACTGTTACCATATTAGTGCACAGTCTGAATGTCAATGTTTCATGCAATTCAAATTTAAAATACTTTTTACTCTGCAAATAACAACCTGAACAGAAAGAACTTTAGAAAATTATGCTCTATTAGTGCAACACAACCCAACACAGTTGTCATTTGTTGAGCTCTGAGATTAGCAAAAGAAACATGAATGTGATTCAGTATAAACATAACATGCAAGTGTAAATAAGGCTTGATAAGTATATTTTCATTTTCAGGCATGAACTGGAATAATTTAAAACAATTAAATTTCAATTTCTTAAAAAAATATGATGAATAAATTAGGGTGGTTATATTATTTATTATTTTGACTTTGTGTGCTACATTTTCCCCCTGACGGAAGACCAGGATGATCTCAAGCAATGTTTTTTAAGTACTTGCCATGATTGATAACCTTGCACCTGCCTTCCATCCAATTTATCTACATTTGCAAAGCATCAGCTGAGAATACAGAAACCGTGCTCGGGGGACAGCATCAGCACCTGCAACACAAACAAAGGAGAGGATTAAGGCTGAGGAGTCCACTGAGAGCAGATGCTAAATCCATAAGAAAAAGGGGACAGTGTTCACGAATGGATGAAAATAAAATAACCAACACATGTAGTGATAATTTCTATATAATGCTCTTGTGTGTGCATAATGAAACACTTTGAATAGTTCAAGCACTTGTACCTCTTTCTATATTGCAATATTGCTTGTCTAAAACATATTCTGAATTATCTCATACTCTT
Organism: Amia ocellicauda; assembly: GCF_036373705.1. NCBI lineage: Eukaryota > Metazoa > Chordata > Actinopteri > Amiiformes > Amiidae > Amia > Amia ocellicauda. Next base: position 43,140,192 of record NC_089850.1, on the reverse strand, counting down.
CATGCCATAGAAAGACACTGCACATGGAAAATATTAGGACATACAGTGCAGAGTATTTCACATATGTTCCATGCTCTCATTCTGCAAATTCATTTTTTTAAGGCATTAAATCATAATTGTAGTTGCTTTCTTAATTTATCCAAAGCATTTGTCATGAAAAACATTAAGTCATCATTTTCTATGACCAGGAGGGAGTGACAGTCTACTAATCTTGGCATTTTCTAAAATTTATTCATTTCATTCACTGCCTTCTAAACTAAGGTGTGTTCTGCTTTACAGCTGGGTGGCACTTGTGATCTGCATACAGGGAGTGTAACGATCCTTCTTGGAATAGTGAGTTAAATCAATAGTTAACTAAAAAACTGCTAGAATCTGTATCATATTTGTTTGTTAGAGATGAATGTGTGAATGAGCAAAGACAAATAGATTAAACATTATTCATAAATAATATTTCATGCCCTACCTGTTCAAAGTACTATACTGTTGCTTCCTAGTGCTGCTTGGGTTGGTTTAACACTGTGAAAAATGCTGAATGTTTATTTTATGTAACTGAAATCACGGCCAGGGTAAGGACTGATGTTAAGACGATGTCCTACACAGAGATTATCACCTGGTTGCAGAAAGGCAGATTTCAGCCAAATCATATCTCAACAGGGGCAATATAAACGCTCTGTACATAAAATTAAGGGATTAATATCACTATCCCAATTCATGAAAATGCAAGAAGGCACGTTTAGGAAATTGGAGGGGTTTATGCAGTACATTTTGTATATGTTGGCATGTTTGATGAGATTAGTTTCTAGGATTTAGAGCTTAGCCGTTGCATAACACAGCTTGCAAAAAAGTGTTATATGGTAGTTAAATGAACTTACGACAGCATTCTGCTGATAATTCATTATCAAGAGTGTAGTATAGTTAAAGAGTAAAAAACAACTTACTACATTCCACTCTGCTTTTAATTATATTTGTATGTTTCCTGCCTGCCAAAGCAGCACAGTAAACAACATGAAACATCCCAGCTGGGATTTCCTGGATATACACTGTATAAGGATTATTCCTTTCATAGTGAAACCGTGATGTGTTTCAAGGGTCATTTAAACAGCACTGGTGTTGTCCTGTCTGTTGCACAGACTGTACCTGCTTTTGAAAAGCACTCCTGCTGTGTGTGTCAGAAAGGTGCATTATCTTTCCTTTTTTTCTTCTATTTTATGGCCTAAGTTTGTATATAATTACATGAAACACATCCGATTGAGAAACCATTAGTCACCAGCAAAGAAGGGGGGTGGCAGGGTTATCAGTCGTTGCACATCAGTTTAAAAAGGAAAAGACAGAAAACACACCCACCCCAAGACTGCCTACGTACAAGGGAATCATTGGGTTGAATGGCTATTATATTTTAAGTCATTGTATATCCTGTATTAAGTTAATGCACAATCTGAACATATTGAGAGTTACCTGAACCTTATCATATTCTTATCATAGACTTATATTAGAAGAAGGAATGTGTAAAAATGTAATGTATTGGAAATCATTCTACCAATTCCCACCCTGTAGGAAACAGCTGTTTGCTGATTCTTCACAGTGAGAAGGACAGAAACAGAAGCTGCTATTGGTTGCTACTCACTGTAGAGTCACCAAAAATCAGAATTTCAGGTTGATTCATAGAGGTCTGTGTACAGTCACTGCAGCTTTAAATAAAACCGGAATGTTTCAGACCAGCCAGTGCAGTCCAGTACTCAACCAGTGGCAATTAAAGAGCCATAAAGACAAATTTAAACTGAACATCATGTAGCTTGAGGGATTTGTGTTTTGGTTTGAAATACATTTTATGTATCTTCGATTCCTATACAAAATAGTTATATAACGGAGAAACAAAAGGTAAAGGCTCAGATTTGTTTTACAGTAAATTACACCTAAAAAAGAAATACATTGTATTTGCACTTGAGTAAAAACATGATCAAATTCCACATTCAATAATGCTATATGTAAATATGATTATAATACATTTTAGGCTTATGTAAAATGAGAGTCCATGTTTATGGTACATTACAGTTTAATGAGCCAAACCATGTGTGGAATACTTGCAAACCACTTTTTTTCTAAAATTACTTGCATTCATAGTAAATGCATAGGTACAATTAGTACTCTTTAGCTCAGTAAATATTTAATAACGCATATTTAATAACTGCCAGTGTGAAACATTGAGATATTGCTCTTACATCTATTTGTAGAAGACAGAGCACCATTTGTATTTTTCACAACTCAATTTGTAATTGTATTTTCCTTTGTTGTTTTTCTGTTTTTCCCCATTGATCTGTTATGGATGATATTTTGTCCTTTCTTCATGTGAAAACTTGTTTGCTTGTGAGTTAAAATTTAACCAAATATAGCAGTGCTAACAAAGAGTCATGCTTCAATGCAGAGAAATTTACAATGGGTAAAAAACAAGCACACAGCACTGTATCTGTAGATTAAAGCTGTAATAAAGTATATAAATTAAAGACCTATGGGGTTTCAGAATACAACAGATGAGCGGTATTTTGTTACCAGCCTGGATTCAATGTTTTGAAGTAAACCATTCCAACTCTGTCAAAATTATTGATGCAGCACAGGCCTGCTACTGTAACCTTTTAGCTTTTTAAAGGTTATGCAAATGCACAAGAAGGACATGGAAGGATAGCAAAGTAATACACATTCCAGTCATTCCTGATTTCAGCAAAGCCTTTTAAACCGTTAATATCATTTATAACCATTGCTTGACATACTAAAATAATAAAAGTTTAAAAGTTAAATACATTTCATGATTTGTGAAAATGAGATCAGAGTGTTCTCTCTGACTTCAACAGAATCATATTCTAATACATTTGTAAAAACCCCTGAGGAAAAAACGGGACATTTTCTACAATAATATGATGTTTCCCCAGCTTCATGAAATCATTGTAAAGTCAAGATTAGACCTATATTAATTCTCTTGGTATTCTGTGCATTATTTTAAGCCTGGTTAAAGACTACAGAGAACGTAGTGTCTCTTAGACATTTAGTTGAACATTTCTTCATAGTAGTTCTGTAAAACTGTCCTCATAATTTTAACCACTGGTGTATAATTCAAGCTGTAGTATGTAGTGATGTAACAGGAAAAGAATGATCATGTAAAATCATCCTTGGAATTTTATAACCAGAGTCCATGATCTGTGCTATTGGGTAGGATAATAGCTTTCTGGAATAGCATGTGATCATTATTATGCTAGAATTTAGGTAGTGATTGGTAATTGAACTACGACTGCCAGAGCACAACAGGGATGCCTTTGTGAGCTGTGCAACACACAGAGTGATGTATGTGTGTGTGTATATATATGATGTACATACACAGTATATACAGCTCTGGAAAAAATTTAGACCACTTAACATTGATTTCTGAACTTGGAGTGGTCAAATTTTTTCCAGAGCTGTATATACACACATGCAACCAAGTCAGTCAGGATCGACACCCCCTTATATACATTTTTATCGGATTTGAGCATATCGAAAATAGACCATGGGATTGTTTCAGTGTCGAAATTCATGTTGCATACATATATACATACACACAGACATATATATGTGTGTGTGTGTGTGTGTGTGTATACAGAGAGAGAGATATGGATAGAATGTTAAAATGCCAATTGGTCATGTATATACAGTAGATGTGTACAGGGTGTATATATATATATATATATATGTAACTGAAGTCATAAAGAAAAGTTGTTACAGTAACATACCCTTAATGACTTTCAAGTTGCAGGAAAATTGAATGACACAATGTAATTTAGATAGGGCAGCAGGTAGTATAATACTAGTATAATCACTGGTATATTAGACATATAATCATAAAAAATAGAGTTCCTCTGCTGTCCTGTAGAACTTCAAAATTGATTCTTTTCATGTGGATTGTTCTAAGCATGCCTTGGGTAATGCTGTATGGAATTAAATTTGTACCCTGCCAGATGTTACAAAAGCCTGGTGTACACTTCAAACATGGCTCTCTTGGCTGTATCTCTGATCTCTATGTGCTCTTTTTAGAAACTTGGATTAAAGGTTTGTCTTTCCCTTTGGTTACTTGTGAACCATTATAGGATGTCTATGACCTTGGTATATTCTAAATTTAAAAGGTTATGTCATGCAAAGACTAAACACATACTATTCACTTTCTCCTTTCTCCAGTTTAGGTTGCATTATAGAAAACAATACAATGTTTATTACTGTTGTTATTACTATTAATAATGCTGTTTTTATATAGTTACATTTCATATCCACTGTTATTAGAATATAACTACACTACCTGGGTACCAAAAAGTAATTCAGTTAATTAAAAACAAATAAAAAATGTGTTTTTATTTATTTTCCAAGGGCTTAACAAAATCAGCTTTGGGTAATAATAATAATAATAATAATAATAATAATAATAATAATAATAATAATAATAATAATAATCCATCCTTTGAATATTGAGAATCTGGTATTAGATTACATAAAGAAGCTGCAATCAGATAGATTATTGAAAAGCATTTGAAACACTTTGCCTGTTTATCTGGTTCAGTACTGTGTCAGACTTGAAAGTCAGGCTGTACAAAGATTTATAAGCAAATATAAACAATACTTGACCCACTCCGTTGGCCTTATGGTGAAAAAATTATAATCTGTTAAATGTATTGTTTTATAAGATTCAAGGTTGTTTACAGACTAATCAAAACTATCCATGCATAGACATCGTGAGGGCAATAAAAGAAAATGAACCTGTAAAAATGTTAAGAATGTATTACTTTGTAATGTAGCCAACATATTACTCCACAGCATTTCCCTAGTCTTTGGTATGCAATATGTAAACACCGATAACATACTTGAGCATGTCTAAAAACTGAAAAAATGTTACGACAAGTATGGAGTAGGGCTAGCAACAAGCAGGCATATAATTACAGGTGTTGTCAACCTCAGCACTGCTGTTTGACAATTTGAGTAAATGAATGTTGCTTATCAGGTCTCGGCTTTTATTCTCACATTTAAAGGGAACTAACTAAACCTACTGAAAGACTAAAGGGATAGGAATCATTGCAACAGTATTATAACATGGCTTTCAGAAACCAATGATTTACCATGTCCCATGCTTTTATCCTAAAAGAGTCCCTCTAACATATTGTTTTCATCATAACAATGCTGCTCTGAAACACAATTTGCCCATCTGTATCAAACGTGATGTGATACTTAAGAAGATACACAACATGGTTACAATGGTAAACCGTTAAAACAAAGTGAACAAATTGCAAACATATTTAAAATGTTTTTAAAGCTGCAAGGACTAACTGGAGCAAAAGGATGCTCTTTTTCATTTACATTTTTATTTTTCTCTCATAGTGATCTACCAAGAAATGTATTCTTTAGAACTAACCTTGAAGTTTCAGACTCCTTAATGAAGAGCCGCACAGGAAAACAAAAGATATGAATTCTGATTAAACACAGAAATCCACACCAATTTAGTTTTTATAAAGTATAGGTCTTCTTTCCTGTATTCCCTCGGAAAGAGTTTAAACTGTTTGTTCTCATGGTATGTCCTTGATACGTGTATGGGATTCCCATTTCTTCATTGTCACCATTTGTCTTCTTATCAAAGATGTTTTTGATGTCTGTAATGACAATGTGTGATGATGCCTTCAGATGATTCAACAAAGCAACCTGCAGAGAAAGCCTCTGATTGTTTCTTTGAAGTTATGTTAAGGAAAACAGCTGGTATATCTAAGGTGGGAATGGAGGTGGGGTGAGGGTTTTCTAAGTGTTTTAGCAGAGAAAATTATGAATGTATTGTTGGATAGAATAAATGGGTGTACAAGGTGTGCACAAACACCTGCTTTACTGTAATTATCAATTTATGTTGATATAATTCATCAGATGGTAAGAAAATATGGCAACATAAGTGATTTATTTATATGCAGATGAAATTGCATGCTATTCACAAATGTAATCTCGGTTTTCTATCATTCAGCAGTCTGATCTTCTTGTCAGAAATATCACTCTTCCAGCATCTATTAAATATGATCAGTGTTTCGTCTAGTATTTTTTTTAATGTTTGGCAGCCAATATATTTTTAAAACTATATTACACTGCTAGATGCTGTGCGCTTCTAGGAGACGTAAAACACCCAGAACATGCTGTAAAAATCGTCCGCTGCATTTTAATTACTTGTACATGTCACATTGATTTACCAGACGTATAATTAGTAGTTTTACATTCTGAATAATTGGCAACTCCATGTACAGTTAAATATACCCATTTGAAACCTGCTTAGTAACTTTGATGTTGGTGCATAATAAGTTATTTTAGTCTAATGATTATCAACACACTTCTGCAATTTGTTAAACTATTTTAGTGTATGGGCATGGAGTTACTGAAAGGATGCTGTTATAAATACATTTCCAACATCACAAGCATAAAGGAAGAACATTTAAATATCTTTGTACTGTAATCTTGGTGTCATGATACTGGTCATGAAAAATTTCCTAATTATATAATTTCACAGAAACACTTAAAAATGTAACAGTGGCTCCTATGTACTGGTCAGGAAGAACCTAGAGACCAGTAGCAGCACCAGGATTTTTTGGGTGGGCCATAGAAATTCGAGGATGGGACGAATTGTAATGATTGAAATATGTTGTTTCCATTTCAAAATGTGTTTGTAATTAACTATATTTAGCCTATGTTAAAATGTGATAAGATCAAACTCAATAGGGGACGTTATACAGCGAAAACTTCAAACAGGGGTATGAATAAAATTATACGTTTTTGAAGAAAAACCTGCCTCCAATACATGATCATTTGTGATTGGTCAAAAATACTCAGAGCATCGTTGTGATTGGTTAAGATGGTTGTGTGTGGTTTTTGAACTGTAAATATGAAATTAATTTAACTTAATTTTTGAATATTTTTTTATACTGCTCTGGAAAAATTAAGAGACCACTTAACATTGATTTTTGAACTTGGAGTGGTCTCTTAATTTTTTCCAGAGCTGTTTTTACCAAGAGGGAGACATTTTAATTTTTGTGTTTATTCAAGAGATTCTAATAGTGAAATGAAGTTTTTGGCTGAGATAATTATCAAATTAGGCCCACTTGGCCAAATCATAGCACCGCTATTGCTAGACAAGTATCTGTCAGGTGGTAAGGAGGCATTCAAAATAAATGTGATCACATTGAGCACAAGCACAGGGACAAGTTACAAATGAAAGAATTTCTGATGACCTTGGAAACAAACAGAAATCTCAAGGCAGAAGCTCAGGCACTTGATTTAAAAACTCTCAATCACCAGGTACTCAGATTATAACAAAACATTGACATACCTGCAAATAAAAAACTACAAACATGTACTCAATGACACTCTTGTCACTCATTCTTCTTCTCCAAAGTATAAACATTATCAAGTACAGGCTTAACAGGTGGGTCAAGGTTTTGATTTAAGCCAGCCCTAACATTAACATGTAGGTCAATCAGGTCAATTGGGAGGGTTGTGCTTATAATATATACATTGGCATATGTTTCTAACATGTCCTTTCAAGCTAGGACATGCATATTATACTGTACTTTTAATATGAGAAGGGACATGAAGCACAGGTTTCACAAGAATTTTAGCACTCGAATATATATTCGTATTTACTTTTCAACACTGTCACTTCCTCTCTGTAGATTCTTGTCAAACCAACTAAATGTAATCATGATTAATCCTCAGAAGAGATGGTCTAAAAATGAACTTTACTTATTACAGATAGAAGCAAAGATTAATTTAGTAATTTATCTTTTAAACACAACATCTCCCAACATGCCTTGGAACCTGTCTGAATAGTCTGTTTGACAGTAATTCCATCTTTTATTGGATCACGTCCCCCATGTCCTCAAAAGAGATGCATCTGTCAGGACTGATTTAATCAGGACACTTTATCAGTTATCATTGTAATTAATAAGATCATCTTTCTATGACGTCAAAACCTTTTCCTTTTTAGTTCATAATAACCCCTTTGAGCCACGCACATATCTAACATCATTCAAAACAAGTACACATTTCCAGTTATCCTCCAACTTCACTACCACAATTACCACCCACGTTCAGTATTTTGGATATCATGTAAATGGTGCTTAAAGCTTAGCTTGTACCATTAAAAGGTGTACATCATATATAGTAAGTAGATCAGTTTCTAGTATTGTTCTTTGTCTTTAGGATAGCAGTAGAATAATGGAAGGGAAGTTAATTATGACAACACTAGAAGCATTGTTTTCTGTGGTGACAAGGTTATATCACATCATAAATGTAATGCAAAGATGTAATACAATCCTGCTGGTTGCCATTTTCACCAACTGTGAACTCTTAAGACTTACAAATTGGCAAGGCCTTCGTTGTAAGCATTACAAAGCTAAATAAACTGAAATTATACAGTGTTCAGTTACAATACTCTCAGCCAAACACTGTCCAATAGTACAGACTTCATTTCAATGAATCACTGACAAACATTGATCCCATTTTTTACTTTATAAGAATTAACCTTTTGTATTTGAGCAGGTCAAAAGACCACCCAACTGCATGTCTAATGACATAATGGTAACTGTAAAACTGATTAATGAAACTCATTTAAAAAATGAACATGGCTATTAAAGCAAACAATCTGTTATGTTTCTCCTTCCACACTGTTAAAAACACATGCACACATTCTCTCCCTCTTGGTTGGTTTTGCTGAATGAGGTTGTAGACTATGTTTTACATTTATTTACATGTTTGTTTGGGTGTACAAATACAATTATAAAATCATTGGTAAAGGAACAACACCATTTAACTACAACAACATATTTCCCCATGTATGTAGTATTGATATATAGAGAGCATGTGAAATTGCCTTGTTTTGTGTGTGTAGGACTATATACCTCCACAAGATGTTTCCACTTGCTTCAATCTATAATATATATTATATCATGTCATTTTTATTTGTTTTATTTTTTTGTTGACCATGTTAATATCAATGTGCAGTTGTTTCAATTTCTTCTCGATCTGATTTTGGACACTTTTGGTATAAAATCAGGCCTTCAAGGGCACCATAAATGCTGGAATATCCGTTTTTTCCAAGTTGCTTATATGCCGTGACACCTAATGCACTCTGAGAATCTGACGTTCTTATAGTGAATGAGATACCCGAAGACAAATCAGAAATTTGGAAACTGTCCAAAACAATTTACAAAGACATGTGATAGAAGTAGGAAAAGACTGGGGAACTTCCCAAATCATAGCACTCATTGTTGCTTAAATAAACCTCTTTTGCATAACCTGTTTAAATCTTGACCTGTGCGCTGAACTTTCTTACAATTATTCCAGTTGTCTTCTTTGTTTTTAATGTTTCTATTGCTTTCAAATCTATATTTAACTGCAATTAAGCTTGCCTGTATTTGCTGATTAGCTTAATGTGCATGCTATCTTTAAAAATAACATCATATAATGTGAATCAGAACAAATAGACCAGCTGACTTTTACATGGAACAGTTGTTAATTGTCAATTTACTTAGTGTTGTAAGTTGTATGTTACCACGTACGAGTAAATACTAGGTTCAGAATAACATGGCCTAATAAATTAGCACATACAAAAGTGTTGTTTTGTTTTTCCATGGTTCACACCCTTATAGGTTTTAACCTATTACACTTATATGTCTAAGGCAGACACTTACACGATGTCAGCTTGCATTCAGGCAGGGGATGTGCCCTCAAGGCTGCTGCCTGTCTGAAGTCTGTCACATCTGAAGGAAAAAATGAAATACAGGTGCTTCCATAGCATCACATCTTAGAGAAAGGTGTTTTGCAGCTACAAGTGTCATCAGAGAGACATCAGCCTTTAGGCCACATCTCTTGTATGAACACAAGCTGACATGTTTTGCTGGCATTTTATTGCCTTTTCCATCACAGTTAATATTAGGCCTCATGGTTAATCTGTGGGGACTTTTTAAATCTGGGTAAAATATGATAATCCCATAGTTTTCAAATAGAGACAGACACCATTGTTGCTTGTTCAGATTCTTTAGCATTTAACCCAAATGCACAGATCGTTAGGGCAGTCACTGAGCAGACTAATTAAATTGGGTACAACCCGGAAAATGTGATATTGAATACAAGAGGGGTGGAGATAATACAGATGTACTCATAGAAAGAGTTCTTATCACTGCCATGTATACACGTTTAATTGTTTGTTAATAAAGAAATGCAGGTTCTTGACATTGAGGGATGTTAATATCAAGATATCACAATAATTCCTTTATTCAAAAAGCATTTTGCGAAACTGTTAAAAACTCATTCAATTTGATTATAAACAGATTAGAAATAGAAACCACACACCTGAAACTGTTTAGATATTCAGATAAACGTAAAGTACTTTGTACCTTAACTGTGGTAGCTTTGAGTCTATATTTACATTTTCTGGACACTTGAGCTTTAAAGACATGATCTGGGTGCATGTTGATTGGATTTGCTCAGCCATGGTAAAACCCTAAGTTTTATTAAATCTACTTATTTCTAAATCTTCTCAGCAAACCACATTCATTCATACTTACTTGTAAGCTATTCTTGTAAAACTGCCAAAACAATGGGTCGGATTTACTTGGTCTGTTCCAGTGCAAAGTTTAAAGTGCCGTTTCTGAAAGGAATAATGGTCTGCTGTTGTCTCAAAAGCAAGAAGAAAAGAGCTCAGACACACATGAATAAATACACTCACTTTCTCGTGTCTCGGATGATAAATCTTAGAAATCATTATCTTGGTCTCATTAAGAAGCTAGCAGACATTCCAATACAGAGCAATCTTTGCAATTTAGGCCTTACACAAAATGCCATCTGTTTTAGTGTAAGAAATCCCAACTAGACACCTGGTGGCTTCTTTACAGAGCTGTTGGAATTGCTTGTTGATTCACTGGCTGGCCGAAGTCATCATTAGGAGTTGCTGCCTCATGACATCGCAGATGTCTGAACTGGAGTGAAAGGTTGAAGTGCATGTCAACTTTTAAGAGGTGTGTAAGTGACTGTAGCATTTTAGTTGAGTATTGTTCTTCAAAGCAATGAACACACAATGTGTTGCCTTACCCCCAAGAGTTTCCTATTGCTACATTAATAGCAATTCAAAGGAACAGGAATGGTTAATATTGTTTTAATTTGATGGGATTCCAGGACGATTGCACACAGGTTCTCTAACTGTCAGCAAGGTTATATATGACTTTGCATACTGATTCATTCCATTCATGGGAAATGCCACATGTATTCATTTACACAGAATTATCCTATTTGTTACCCATACAAACCAACACTAATTATCAAGTGATAAGTGAAACACCCTTCAGCAGCATTCTTGTATAGTGGAAGTTCCTCTATTTCTTAAGAGTTGTGGGGTTTCCCAGTGTGGAACTTTTTTCTGTACCCTTTGAAGTTGTGCAACACTTGCCTCCATTTAATTAAATTCTACCCTCCTTGTTTAAGTTCATGTCTTACCTGTAGGTACTGCACAGATTCCCAAAATAAACATGTTGTGGTCTGGGAGTTGTTGTGGATGTCGACATGTAGCTTATCGTTAGCAAAGGTATTGTGTGCCACGGCTCGCAGCATCTGCAGGTGTGCTGGCAAAATGTTGCATTTCAGCCCCACCAACAAAAACATACCTATGGTACATTTCTTCTTCATTTGATTCCCTATATGTTGCGTTATCTTATCCCCTTCTGTCATAATATAGGGTACCCATAAATGTTTTTCCTCATTAATGAAATGGAGGTAGAAGAATTAACAGCTGAGATATCTTGCTCTGCTCTTGTATGTGCACTTTAGGACCTTTAACAGTGTCATTTAAAGGTGTGCAGAACCAGATGATCTGTGATCCACAATGCACAATTTCAATCAAAACATCAGTGAGGTCTAGGTGAGCCAGTGGTTAAAGATAAGGATATGTTACCATGGAAGTTTCTTGTTCAAGTGCTGGCTCTGACATGGACTCACTGTGTGTCCTTCAGATTAGACAACAAGCTCAAGTGACTGTTCTGCAGCACAGTTTGTTGATGCCTCGTTTACCTGCTTGTGTCTGTAAGGCATTCTGTTAAATGCATCTACTTGATGACTCATTATCATATTATGATCCTAGATGTAGGCCTGCCTGTTACCATGGCCTCTAAAGACAATCAGATGTTTGATGATGGTAGTATGCATTAACATCAGCAAAATATAATACCAGGCAAACGAATAATTCTAAATCTATTATAATTTCTTCCGGGCAATAATAAAAAAAGCAAGTTTTGGCTTGCCATAGCTCATTCTTTTGAAGTGTCTTGTCAGAGTAATCTTGCCAAACACAGTCAGGTACTTAAATCTAACCCAGGCTGGGCTCTGCTCTAATGTTCATTTCCAACTTTAGCTTTGTCAGTTTGTTCTAAAATTGGACTTGTGATCTTTGGCTCCTCGGCCAAGTCTACTATAGACAGCTTATCCATACTTTATACTCAGACTGGCATCAGAGCTTCCCTGAAGTGTAATTTCAAGCCAAGGCCTTGCATAAATGACAGGTTCCAACAGACTCCAGACTGGTGTAATTGCCAAATTACATCAGCCAGTAATATATATATACATATATATATATATATATATATATATATATATATATATATATATACTTGAATTCATGTTTTTATTTTTTTCTAGCAAGTATCATTCCATTCACATTTATATGCGGAATTGAAATGCTGTTTTTCTTTTTCTTTTCTTTTTTCTTAAAGAGCTCTCTAGGTTTAGTCCTTTGTTTTCACATTCTTTCTCAGGCTAAGCAGCAAATTAAACTTTAGCTGCAGTCACCAATTAGGCATTCCCTTTCGATAAGAGGGGATTGCCCTGTTTTTTGACCTCTCTTGTCTTAGCTGAATTGAATGTTGTTGGATCATGTTACAGTTCAGGTTTCAGCATTATCATTGCTGGTAAACTGATGGAGTATGTTGCCACACCTGTAAACGACTTTATATATGTTGTTTGTATTTGTTGTTCACTGGTATTAGCTTTCACTTGATTTAAGCCAAATACGTACAGGGTTTTCACATGGGTGTTACAGCTTCTCTTAAAAATATGTGTTAGACTTGCCAAGTTAGTAGTAGTCGTCGTATGTTTGGATTCATATTTCTAGAACAGAAATGGCAATAAAAGACAAGGTTAACAGCAGTTAGCCTACTGACTTTCAACTTGGGAAGTAAAAACACTCTAATGTCTGCTAGCTTGGCTGTAGTCCTGGTAATGTAACTTTCTCCTCTAAGCCACCCTCCCAATCTTTTCAGTGTTCCATCATCCCCATATTGCTGGGTCTCTTTCAACCTGTCTGCTTTACCATGTCAGGAAGAAACAAGATTAGTAATAAGATATTAAAGATTAAAGAGTGAAACCAGCCTAAATATCATGAATGGACGACGATACATTGATCAGTTGTGTGACCGGATACCTAGAGTATACGTAACAGTAATTGCTAACAAACAGGTATACTTCTCATATAATTTTCATATATGTCTTATTGGGCAAAGTAACATGTGTTAAATTAACATGATTGAGTTTCTTCTTTTATTGATTATCAGTTATCAGAGGCTGACTGACAGGATAACCAACATTGCTTTCTCAGATTGTTTTTATGTATGTTTACATCCAACCGATTTTAACTGTTACCACTGGGGGTTTTTTCTTTGAAAAGAGGCTCAAGGACAGTTTATGTTGTAATGAGTTTATACCCACATTCATAATCTTTTTAGTGGGGATTCCATTGAATTACTTTGTCACATGATATTTTGTGACTCACTGCTTATGCGTGTCTTTGCAGGGATGAAATTTTGCGCAATGTTTGCTTGTTCACTTGGCAATGAATACACTAGAAGTTCAGAGAGGCAGCCTGTTTCTTTATATTGTGTAGTGGTATACCTAGCATTAACAGAAATAATTAGTAAAAGCTTAGTATACTTCATTAGTAACACTAAGTATATGACTGTTAGATGGATGGATTGTATTGTATTTGTTGGGAAGCATGGACTTGGGCATCTGTTCCTACTTAGCAAAAGTTCACGATGTGTCTGTGTTCATTGAAGCATTTTTATTTTCTTTACTTAAAAGGAGGTTAGACCTACTTAATTTGTTCATGCTTTAACACACTTGTTTAACTTTTTGGCGTCATCAACTTGCATTAATAGGAAACGTTAAATGCTAAAATGATTCCATTGTAGTTATTTATGCTTGCCTTTATAGTTACTGTCCATTGGTAATTATGGAGTTGATGTTCCTTAATTTGAATGTATAGTTTGTAAAAAAAAACATATATTGCATTGTTGAACATCTGATTTGAAGAGGGATTATTACAAATATTGATTTGATTGCTTCTTCATCTAGTAAATATTGTTTACACTTAATATAATTGGCAAAGTATTTTAAAGTTGTAAAACTAGGATAGGCCACTATCATTAGCACAATTGATAGAGAAAAACAAAATCTATAGAAAGTCTAATAGGGAAGGCTTTGAACTAAATTATCTCTTGTCTGTTTTTTCACTTACATAAACTCCCTAAATGGTGACTGGAAACGTGTGTTAGCTGATTATATGCATAAACAAAAACAATGTTTGCTTATGAAATCATTCTTCTTTCTGGTTTATAATAGTAATTTTGTATTTATTTGGTCAAACTTAAGTCAAACTATCAAACTAAAATGTATTTATTGCCACATTTAAGACCACATGGGAAGAATATAAAACAGTTAGTATGTAGGCTATTTTTTGATTTAAAAATGGAAGACAATTTATTTGAACAAATCATTTTCAAGATTCTTCTTCTGTTGTTTTCTCTTTTTTTTTTACAGTTAATTGTAATTTTTATTTTTTATTTCTTAAGTTTGCCAAGTTTGATCAAGAAAAAAGCAATCACACATCTATTATTTTTTAAATATATTTTTATCACAAAATGGTGATATCAAAACCCTTTTTTACCCTACAAACATCCTCATCCAAGCCTCTATGGATTGAAAGCATGTCACTGCGAAATGATATCCAGTATAGGTTTGCATCCAACAGGTATGTGATTAAGTAATAAAATATGTATTTGAAAAACACCTGCATGAGATGTAGCTTTTGAGAGCAGTGGAGCACAGCTTTTAAAATGAAAGCTCTGATAACGATACAGACCACTGGGATTTATTCATATGGTTTTTTGCTGTATTCTTCTTCTCAAAACATTAAGTAAAAAACAAATGCCTTTCCATATAAATTCTTGTCGAGTTACGAATAAGTAACTCAGACAGAATATGATACCGCCAATCCTGGAACTGAAGTGTGCATGACTGTAGGTGCTCTGTATAAATCAATCCATCATTCAATCAATCAATAATAATACACATGTGCAGTTTGATAATATAATATTATAGTATATTATATTGTTTTAAGTCCAAAGGCGAAGTTTTCTAACTTAACTTGATTTTGCTCTAATGTCCAGTCCAAATCTCCCTTTTCTAAAGGAAACCATACAGATGCATCTTTGAGAAGATCACATGATCTGTAGAGCTCCCAAGTAACCCTTATCTGTCCTGATGTTCTGGCATTAACAACAAATCACTCAAAGCTGGCTTAGTACAGCAAAATGACAAGAATAAATCAAAAATGGTATTAAGTTGTAATTTCTGAAGTTTCACGGTCCCATTCAATACTAAGACTAAAAGGGCCAATTTGTCGTCCTCTTATAGCATGTGAGTCAACCTCCTGAAAAGTCAGTTTCCATTCTCTCCCACCCACACGTTCAAATAAGACATGTTCTGGTTTTCTCTATTAAAGTTAATGGAACTAATTACAAGTGTGTATACAATATGTTATATGCACAAATATGTAATTACTAATCTGTATACAAATTAGTTAATGGATGTTTTGTTGAAAAAACAAAACAAAACAACAAACATTACTTTACCCCTATAAAGAATCTGAAGAACAAACTAGAACATTCAATTACCAAATACTAAAAACACAAGTACAAACCTAACTGCCCACATAAACCATAATAAATAAATGTTGTTTTTTAATTAATTATTTTTTGCTCCAGTTTTAACCTGTTCTCGTAAAAAAACACTCATGGACATCTTTGCAAAAGTGTGGTTTCTTTGCTTAATATAATCCATAAGGTTTGTTTGTAACCTCCCAGAGGTTTTATTTTTTACAGCTTTGACTGTATAAGTTAATTACTTTCAAGAGTCAGTTCTATGTCATTTCCTTCGGGAGGCAATCGTTATACTTCTGAATGGTTCCATATTTTTCTTTTTTTCTTTTTAGGGCATTCTTTTATGGGCTATAGAGCCTACATCTGGACATACTGTTTTATTAGCTTTTACTTGGCTCAGTTAATTATATCTGTCCTAAGGGAGTACCTATGCTAGAGCAATTAGAGATGCTTGTTAAGTATTTAGTGTGTTTGTTACAGTTCATATTGGGTAATTGATGGCAGATTTTAGCAAGGTGCTTGTTCATGCCATTCATCCCTTCCTTAACTGTTTAACAGCATATTAAACAAGGAAACCAAGAACAACAACAACAACACAAAAAGTTTTATGAGATAGCTAATTGTTATGGATGTTGTTCTGGCACTTAATAAAGATATGCATTGTCACCATGTAAGATTAATTTACAAATTAGTAGAAGTAGTGACATAAATAGGAGCATACCAAGTGAACTGGGTATACACTGAAATCTAAACTTGTCTGAAGGTCACTGTGGGATACTTTGGGAATAGAAACTCCTTGCGTGTGATCAGGAGACAAACCATTGGTGTCTACAGAATTATTGGTTCTCATATTAAAATGTATGTGTGTTTGTGTGTGTATAATACACACAGTATCAGTATCTCACTCACACTGAAGTTCATAAGTTAAGCAGTGTAGGAAGAAAAAAAGAAAAAAAGACAATGTAATGTAACCCTGAGGGGCTCAAGTCAGGAAAAGAAGAAGCACTGGGAGAACGCTGCACGTCTGCTCAGCTCAGCCAAGTGAGGGGTGTTGATGCAGCTCAGAAGGGTCGGGAGGAGCTGCCCAAGCCATCCATTGTGAAGTCCCCCGACGCCAGACTGATAATAAGTATTAACATATTCTGGGAAGGAACATGTTAGGAAACCTCATTAAACATTTTACAAGATTAAGCAAGACCTCTTGGCTACAAATCCATCCTAGGTTGCTGAGTTAAAGATGTCTATTGGTTCCACTCGTGCTCCTTCCAAGGTGGGGTATTTCTGGAGTGAGATTTGGTTTTCTCACCAATATTACAGAAACATGTGGTTCACACCTATTATTTTTGAATAGATGTCAATAGAAAGCTGTATGATGTTGATGTTGTTCTACATTATTACTGAGATCATTTTATTTGTACTGAAAGAAATTTAAATCATTGCCCTGCAGCTCATTGGCTTTAAATTATTGCTTGTAATTACTGAAGGCATTTTTTTTGGCAACAAAATAATTGTGTCATTGTAATAAATATAGTTATCTTTCAAGTCGGAAGCACTGCCCAAGGGGGAGGAGTTTCTGCGCACTGCCATAGGAATCCAATCGAAGTGTCACTCTATCAAAGCTGCCATTGGCCCCTGCGCTCGTCACTCAGAACAGGTGTCTTCCACTTCCTGTTCTATAAAACGTGACATCAGCGCAGGTTCGACCTCTTTTGCCATTTTGTCTGGTCTCGAGAACGTGAGCTCTCTGTATCTTGTCTGTGCATTAGACCCTTTATTGTTATTTAACAATTATTATTCAGTTGGTTGGCTTCACGGCTGTGTAGTGCTTGTGCCCGCACTGCAGCCCACGGCTGTGGCTGTAGGAGATCTTGCTCTCTCAGTTCGCTGAGAACGAACTCTGCTTAGCCTCCTTGTCCATGTGTGCAGGCCTCGGTTTTAGATCCTTCTACAGCTGGTGATCTACTACCCTCAGCCCCATTGGACCCCGGACTCCACATCACCCGATGTGCCCGGAAATCCCTATGGGCCTACGTGGCACTTGTATCCAGCACCTGGTGCTTGGCATACACAGTGTTCTGTCCGGTAACAGCAAGGTTGCGTTTGGTTGGTGTTGCAGTGCCCCCTTGTACATAAACGTTGCTGGGTGGAGACACACTTACAACAGCGAGCCTGCTAGGCGCTCCACTTTGCCAGTGCATGACCAGCGCCCCTGCTGCACGTTTCCCTGGTCACGCGCGTGTGCGCTCGGCTATGAGCTACTCTCGCCCCTACCACTGCACCGCTTGCGGCCGATGCACCTTGCCTGCCTGGAGTAGGGCAGTCCTCTGCCCTGTCTGTCTGTCTGTCTTGGCACTGACAGTGGGCGCGATTTGGCCATGACTTCCAGATCCGCTACGGCACGCCCGGAGGTCCACCATTCCACCAGTCCTCCGCTCCATCAGAGCAGTTCACCTCCCAGGCCTGTCCAACACGGCAGTGGACCTCCTCTCTTGGGGAGGCCCCCCGGTCTCGGTGTGGTGCCTCCACCCGCTTGTGATACAGCAATTGTGGAGCTGGTTTGGCAGGGCGGAAGTGAATCCACACACTGCCTGCTATGGTTCTCCATCTGAGACCACTCAGGAACCCTAAGGATTGACGCACTAGCCCACACATGGCCGTGCTGTCTCCTTTACGCATTCCCACCATTCCCCCTTCTCCCGGTGGTCCTGGAAAAGGTCAAGAGAGAATGAATGACAGTTCTGCTGATAGCCCCACGGTGGCCTCACAGATTCTGGCTTGCAGACCTGATCGCCCTCCTCTACAGAGAGCCTTGGCAGCTCCCAGTGAGAGCGGACTTGATGTCCCAGGTGCAGGGCATGCTTTGGCACCCCAATCCGTGCCTCTTCCAGCTCTGGGCCTGGCATTTGATTGCCTGGGGTCTGTCAGACGCGATAGTAGCCACTATTCAGTCGGTGAGAGCTCCCTCTATGAGGTTGCAGTATTCCTACCGCTGGCGGATGTTTAGCACCTCTGCAAAACATGTGAGCGAGTTACACGCCATGTCCTTACACCCATCGTGTGTCCGTTTTGCGGGAGATGGCTCCAGGGTCACGCTGCGGCCTAACCCTGTGTTCCTCCCAAAAGTGCTGTCTCCATTCCATGTTAACAGGCCTATTGAGTATTGAGGCTTTTCATCCTCCCCCCTTCTCTTCAGAGCAGGAGATTCAGCTTCACCTGCTCTGCCGTGTGCGGGCCCTCAGGTGCTATTTGGAACGCACTAAGGACAATCGGCGCTCAGACCAATTGTTTGTGTCTTATGGAGCACGGACACAGGGCCAGGCACTTTCAAAGCAGGCCTAAGAGTCCAATGGGACCTGGGTGCCTGAACCTTTTTCAAGGTGACCCCTTGGCAGACATTTGTGCGGCTGCCGCTTGGGCCTCGCTGCTTACATTTGCCCGGTTCTACAGGTTGGACGTGACAGGACCAGTCACTTCTATTGGGAACCCGGTGTTGGCTGCAGTCGAGCCCCAGTAGCCTATGGGCTCTGGCTCCTGATTTCCTCTCCCAGTCTGCCCCTGTTAAGCACATCCTGATGGAGCTATTGAACTGTGTCTTCCCTTCCTCCGGACTATGCCTTCCAGTCGAGCACCCACGCGAGCTGCTCCTGGATTTGCTGACAGCCTGTTGATGTGTCCAGGGTCTGTCATGTGGCCTCCAGGTACGTTGCCTTACGAGGCCATCCTGTATATAGTTAATTCATTATGCATTGTGTTGCGGTGGTGCATGTGTCTGGCCTGCATCCCACTCTGTATATATATATATATATATATATGTGTTAAAAAACAGGACTGTGGCTCCGTTCTGAAAATGTGTAGAATGGAGTTCACTGCCGCTATTCCTAGCTGATGGCGCTCGAGTTCGCTGCCTCGCTGTCTACATAGTTCCTTGGTCAGCAGGTCTGTGGCCCGCTCTGCGCTGTCCTCAGCGGTAAGCACATGAGCAGGCTCTTGTCTTCCGCTCTGTGTATATAGTTCATTTGTCAACACAGTAGAGCTCATGTTGCCCTGCGTTAGCCAGTCTAACCAGCAGGCGTCAGCTGCTCCTGTGGACCATGGGTGGTGCATGAGTTCGTTTCCGTGTCCCATGGTTTATATAGTTTGTTTGTTCAAAATCTAAGTAGTCAGTACAGTGGAGCTGTTCCACTCTGTACTATTCAGTTGAGTTGGATGCTCCTGTGCTGCGTGCTGACAGCATGAAGGTCTTACTGTCACACGATATGTATATATTGTATATTGTTGTTCAGCTCGGCTACTCTGTTGACTAGCCAGCTATATATTATGTTGTGTTTTTTCATTGGGTCTGTGGCCCCGGTCCTACTGGATCAGGGGTCCACTGCCATGATAATACGCGGAGGCCCCACAAGTTGCTTGATTGCCAGTGCCAGATATTGTACAAGTAGATACGGCCTCGCTCCTAGATGCACTAGTACAGCAGCCAGCCTTGCTATTGTTTGCGGAGGGCGTAAGAGTTAACCTCTGTAGCCCTTCTTTGTATATGCTGATTCTAGACAGTTCCTGGTAAGAGCATGACTGCAGTCCTCGCTCTTGGGTGGCTCAGGTGCGGCCCTACGGGGCCCCTGAGGTTACTGTCTGGAGTTGTGTTGCCGAGGCCCCCTAGTGGTCCCCTCGGGGCAGGCTCCCTTATCAGCTCGCTGCCTCCTCCCTTGCGATGGTTTTGTTATACAGTAACCTCTCCCCCTTGGGCAGCACTTCCAATTAGAAAGATAATGATAAGTTGCGAATGCAACCCCAGTTATCTGAAAAAGGAAGCACTACCCAAGGGTTGCAAGGTCGCGCGGGAGTCCTAGTTCCCGGCAAAAGAGGACGAACCTGCACTGACGTCATGTTTTGTAGAACAGGAAGTGGGAAGGGACCTGTTCTGAGTGACAAGTGCAGGCAGGCAATGGCAGTTTTGATAGAGTGACGTTTTCGGTCGGGTTCCTATGGAAGTGCGCAGAAACCCCTCCCCCTTGGGCAGTGCTTCCTTTTTCAGATATCCGGGGTTGGATTCACAACCTATCGTTTAACTGTTTTTAAATACAATCTTAGAGCAATAAAAATGTGTATTTTATGTTAGTTCTTCTAAAGATTTACTTTATTTCCTTATAGACCATATGGTATTATCTTTTAATTTTGAAAGAATGTTTTTGTTAAAGACTAAAGATTAATCTTGAAGATTAAATACCCCCAGCTTAATGTCTTCTGTCAAAATAATACTTTATGCTATAATAATAATACATTACTTTTTCAAACTCTCACCATCAGTATTGTACATAGGGTAATAAATAATAGATTTAGTTCTAAGGAGGCACACTTATAGACTCGAACTAAAAAACTGTGACTACTGAAAATAATGTAATAATCCTTGGCCTTCCTCAGCCTGTGGGGTTTACCACTCATGACTTGACTGCAGAATAAGCTCTCAGAAATCATGTTCCATACCTGAAATAATAATATATTTTGACCCTGTTACATATAAACAAAACAGATTTAGAGTATTGCAAAGCCCGTGACACTGTAGATTTGTAAGGAAAGACATTCACAAAATGTTCCTCATTTTTCAGTTTTTCTCTCAGTTGCAGAAGTTTAACATATAGTTAATGAAGAATTACTTTCACATAAATCATAGATGGAAAATCTAGGTAATGTAATTTGTTGATTCAAGAATACATTGAATCTAGTTTTCTGGCACAGGACCAGAGGACATTGAAGACAAATGTAGGTGAGAAGATAGACATGGGAGAGTTGCTTCACAAGCTACATAATCAATGCCTGATTTGACTGGGCCTTTTCATTAATCACACCAAGAGCTTTGTACCTTATTTTTTTCTTCCACAGTTCACCTTCAGACCTAACTTGACTCAAAAGATACCTCTAAATCTGTTATTATATGTTCCAGTCCCATCAAGTTTTATAACCATCATGAGTTATATCTTTTGGTTTTTTTAACGGATTAAGCCAATGAAAAAGTGAGATTCATACAAAACATTTTATCAAATGTCTTTTCTTTGTTAATGATAAATGATACCGTTATGATTATGATATAGACATTATTGTTATGCTGAGCTTAAAATAAATGGATCTATTCTTTATGGAAGATGACCTTGCTACAGTCTGACTCCTTGCTGACTGTTTAATTATTTTACCCAATTAGTTCTCAGTGGTGGCTGGGAAAGACAGATAATCCTGCACTACATATGATAAGTTGGCATCATCTATGTTTGACAGCAGAGGACTAAATAAGTGTGTGCATTGTACTGAAGAGATTTATTTATTATTTTAACAAGGTCAAAATAAATCTTATTCTACAACATTATACCTATTTTATTAATTTAGTTATTTTGTTTTATAGTTAACTTGGACTTAAATGTTTTTGGTTTTCGTGGGATATTTGAGTTGCATCAAAATAGTGCAATTAGAACAACTTATTTTGTCTTCTTCCTATTTATATATTTAATTTGATTATGATTTTAATTGAAACACCTATGGTCCAGCATTTATCATACCTTAATTTCTTAATTTCAAAATTACCTGAATCAATATCTGATGATTTGAAAATCCAGATTTTTTGAAACGTTACTTTCAAAATGGAACTTTTGACCCTGAGAGAGAAAATGCAGAGTACAAGAAGCAAGCTCATTTCTAGAAGCTAGATGAAAGACTGTTGGATGTGTAATAGCACTTAATTTACGGGTACATGGTAAAGCACAGGTCTTGTTTAGTCACACCCTGGGTGCGCCCTACAACGTGGATCCAAAGGCTCACACACTCACACACACAATATGAAAAGAAAATGACACTCTCTGTTTGAAGGTACAATACATAAGTATTCACCAAAATATTATTTATAACTGAAAGTTAGTTGGAATTAGGTAGTGTTTGTGTTTATTTTTTATTTTATTTTTTGTCAAAAGAAAGACAAATATAAATTTGATGGAATTTGATACAAAGATACAAGGAGACCCTCAGACAATAAAAGTATAATGTAATTAGTTTCAATTTTCTCATAGTTACATAATTCTAGAGAATGATCTGAAAAACCAGGACTGATTTTAACCAACGTGTACACAAAGTATACATTTATTAATTAAAGGTATACTTGTTTTACATAAATAGGTGCCTATGTAAGACATAAATCCCTATTTTAGTTAACAACTACCAAAGAATAAACCAGTATAGCTATGTTTATTGTGTATAATGCTGTGAAATAAACAAACAAGCAAATAAATTAATTAATGTATTATTATTAATAGTAATAATAACAACAACTGTGTGCTATGGGTCAATTCTCAAATAATTTAGTTAATTTGTGTTTTAAAGTTCTGTTGAATATCTTTGTGCTTCATGTTGAAATGAATAGCGTTTTGTGTGCTCTGGAACCATAGCAAACTGCATTTCCTGAAGTCATGCGTTCCAACAGTAGGAACCAAGATTCATGAAATAATGGCAATTAAGTTGCTGTTAGGCAGATTTGGCCTTGTCATGTTATTGCTTTAAGGTGTGCTCTAAATGTTTCACGTTAGCCTGAATACACAATCTTCTGTATCACTGTAACTACCAACAACCACTTTAGCTAATTAGTCTTATCTCATAGAGGATCACTAAATTATCCCCATACTTCATACCACACCCAGCTTTTGAGAAAGGTAGTCAATTGCAGACTTCTTACAGACTACAGAGCACTGAGCATTTCCACGCACCCCTCTAATTACTGCAAGGACATGAACACTCTTCCATGACAGCTAATCTCTTGAAGAAGATCATTATCTCAAGGAGACAAGGATGAAACCGGCCTAGGAAAGATCTTGGCCTGAGTTGCCACCTAGTTGGATGATTCTGCAACACTCGGAAACAACTGTGCGATCTGGGCCGCTTTCCAGCACAGCCTTCTCCAGTCCCCCTACCTGCTCCAGCTGTCTAAAGCCCCTCCTCGGTCCTTATCACCACCCATTCACTCCAGTGCTACAGCTCTCACCCTGTGATAAGATACACAAAGACACAATGATACTTGGGACATAGAGCAGCTCAATGCTTTGATGGTCCATGTCTCCCACTTGGCAAAACTGACGGTGGGGCAGCAGTCACTGCACATGAACGCCATGCAGCCTCCCACCCTCCACTCTGAAAGATGGCTTCGAGGTTTCTTTAAACCGAAACCTGACTTTTTCTCCCAAAGGTCATCTCTCTGTCCCACCTTAATCAGTGAGTGAAATCGTTTGCCTTCCATCAGGGCCAGACGGAATCCACAAGCACGGAAAATATAGTCTTTAAAAATTAGAAATCCCGCAGAATTTAATTAATAATGCACTAAATGGAAGTATTAACATCTGTTACAGAATACCAAATACCAAAGTATTATCGTAAATAACATAAAGTAATATAATCACAATAGAATGGATTAATAAAATAGTACAGATTCTACCTTGTATGTACATCATAGAGGTCATTGGTTTGACAGTTGCATTTTTTTGCTATGAAAATTGCATTTCAGGTTTTGGTTTGAGGCACAGCACTCATGTATTGGACAATCTCTGTCTGAGGCTTAAAATAAAAGAACATTGTGGCACAAAACTGCAATGTCAAATAGATTAGAAAAAGGAAGCATAGTGAAGATGATGCCAGCCAAAAATACATATCCGCCAAAATGCCAGCGATCATGCTCAATAATTTCCACGTGACTTCCATAAAGACGGTTATTACTTTTTTGGACCTTCAGCACAGCACACCATTGACCACACTTGGAAGCACATGTTGTTAAAACACTTAAAATGTCACTTGCAATCTGTATTTCTTTATAGAAGAATGTTAAATCCAATATACTAATTTATGCAGATTTTCCACAGAATTAGGGAAAATTTCATGCAGATTCCATCTGGCCCTACCTGCCACCCACCCCACTTCTTTGCTGAGGACACTCTGTTCAGTACAGGCACTGAACTGTCACTTCTTATAGATGCTCAGTAACCTGTGCCCTGCCAGGCAATATCCCATGCTGTAGTGGCTACTTTTCTCCTTCAGGGATCCAGGGTAATATCCATAAGTTAATATCACTTTCAGGTAGTGCAGATGTGTGCTATTCAAGAGGCATAGAATAAGTACGAGTCCCACTAGATTAGAAGAAGAATCCAATATAAATAACTTGAGTCACTTACTTCTGCCAGGCACTAGTAAACTACCCACATATTCTTGAAAGCCTTGGAGGGATCACTCTTCCTAAAAATAGAAATAAGTTCATTGGTCTGGAGCTGTAATGAGAAATAAGTTGGGTCATACGCCTCTGCTTTAAAAATAATTGTATGAAAAATGTACGGTTAACTAGAAAAACAGTGTGGTTCAATTTCTGCCTCATTATTTTACTGTACTGTATTATGTGCCAAGACATGCATCAAATTAGAGTTTGCATTGATTTTGTTTATGATAACATCTCAGCTCATGCCAGGTCAACCGTTCAATTCAGAAGTGTTTTACAGGCTCATTGAAATGAATGTGTTTGTTCTTTGTAGGAGAATTTATAACAACGTCACCTGTCTTAGACCACTTTTCTACACAAGTAGAAAGTTGTGTGGGGGCAAAGAAAAGTTTACCTGGTAAGATCATTTCATTCTGCTGGATGTAGATTAAAAAATGTAAGCCTAATATATTTTTTGAAAAGAACCAACACATTTTTTTTATGTTTTTCTTTCCAACTGTAAAAGAGAATCTGTTGGTTTACTCTTTGTTTTCTGTCTTTGTGTTTTTAGCAGCTTGGGAGGTTAACATAAATTACCTATGTCTTCTATCACAAGCAAAATTATGCAACACCACCCAGGAAAACTAATCTTGTGAGTTCCTGCCCCCCCCCCCCCCCCCGAGCATTTTGGCCTCTTTGGAGTAATCAGTTACACAAGAGAAAACTCAGACCTGTAGGATTCTTCCCAGGCATGCCACCAGCAGTGTAGTTGACAGTAATTCAGCCTGAGCAACAGAGTTGACATTTCAGCCATTGGAACACAATATTAAACCTCCCTGAAACTGTGCACCCCTTTAGTAGGGATGAAAACTAGCGTAAAAAGATTAGTTTAAACCTATAAGGCAATGAATCATTAGTTTGAAAGCTTTACTGAATGTTGAAAAGAAAGCAGTTTCATTGGCATATACATTCTGACTCGTAGGCCTCCTCTATTTATCACTTACTAATCAGTTTCTGTAAAATGACAAGTCTGAATTATTACACTGGTAACAGAACACATTTTAAAGTTAGTTTTAAAGCATTTCTTTATAACAAGTTAATCCAAGGTCAGAACTTAAAATACAAATCATTTATACTGTTTTATTAAAATGCTAATGCATTGTGGAACTTGAAATTAAAAATAATGTTATCCATAGCAACATTACATACATTAATCTCACAATCAAAAATGTCTCACCACAGACCCCTGTATGAACAAGCGCTTGACATAATTAAAGTAGGAGTACAACACATTGACAACAGCTGGAGAATGAAAATAAACTATTGCTTTATGTTCCTATTAGTTATAAATGTCAGCATTTTCATTGCCTTAGGAAACAGCAGGTTCAGTTATAGTTCTACTTGTTAAAATTAAGTTCATGACCTAATATTTGGTGCAATACAAACAAAGATTATGTCATAAGCTTAAATAATTACTTAGACTGGCGTTATTGCAACTGTTGGAGAAGTATTGTACTTCAAACAGAAATGTATAATAATTAATTATATCAAATAGGGTGCTTTATATCTGTGTGGTGGAATGATTTGGCAAAAAGTGAATGCAAAAGAGGAATTTCTCTATCTTTCTGTATTTCTCTATTTTCTCTAATACTAAAGTATTTTTGTTATCTAATGTAGTCCAGCAGTACATATGGGTTGCGAACATGGGTGAATGGAAGGACTGCAAGGAAACACAAATTAACACCTTGCTTAAAGCATTGATTCCCTTGATGCATTCAATAAATGTCAAACCAGATGAGGTATTGCTGAAGAAAATTAGCATTGATATAAACTCATATTCTGTGTAGCTATATCACATGTTCCCAGTGAAACTCTGACCTGAGCTATTGGCAGTCTAATCCAGCTTGGCACCATTACATGTCTTCCTCTTAACAAAATCCATAGGATGAAATCTATGAGTACAGTGTTTTGAAGCAGGCGAGTATATAATTTCTGGAGATGAGAAACCATTCTTCTTGGAGGACAGCCAGAGAGCTGAACACAGATAAAGTGTCTTACAGTTGCATGGGTTTAAGATGAGAAACAATCGTTTATTTTCAAGTTCTGGCTTGTCCAAATATGGAAGAATAAAATATACTATTGTTAAATCTGCATACGTTGCGGAGTAGCATTTATAGAGTATTTTCATATGCTTTGTCTACAAGTAAACATGCTACGTATGCAGTACTGGAACCTCAGAATGTGTTTGGATATTTTTTAGTTTGTTTTGAAAGATTTTTTCTTTAAAGTTAGGTGAATGATTACACAAGGGCTGAGGATTCAAATGGAAGTACTTAAAAGTATTAGTTTTCTGAGGAAAATTAATATGTTAGTATTTTGTTTATTGTCAATGGGCTAATTGTTGCCATCTGCTGGTGGGTTTCAGTTGAAATAAAGCATACATTTGCAGTCTCAGAGCATTAGATTCAATTATAGGTTTCCTAGCATCAAAAGCAAAGACAGCTGATAATCAAAAGGAGAAGGAGGAGAAGCCGTCTGTGAGCCTGTTTCTGTGTGTGTCTATGTGGTGGATGATTTCTAAAACTTGACCGTTTTTTGTTCTTAGAAGAAATTGGAAATTAATTGGTGCGGAGTGCAACTTTATGTAATTTCAAAATGGGTAATTTAATTCCACATTGTTTTCTCATGATTATGTATTTATTGTAATAGCAAGAATACTTATTACACGCAATAGAGATGTCATCACTTCTTTATGCTTTACATAATTTCCTGGGGCAAATTATTTAATAAAAACTTGATTTATGTTGGAATGCTAATGTGACAAACTGTCAACTAATAACATTTGATGAAATGCATTTATAAAGAAAGCAATTGAAACAGACACACACACACACATATATATATATATATATATGAAGCAAGTAGAAACATCATTGGGAGGCCTTCATTCAGCATTGGATCGATATAGATATAGATTTTATATATTAATTAAATTACTCTAACTCTGAATACCTAGGAAAGGTATGTAATTCTTTGCCAAATGGAGAGAAAGATAACTGTGCATTGATAGGGATATTTTTCTGGGTCATTGTTCATCCCAGACCCATATTGACTACCCTTAATAGAACAAAATGCATAACAGTGAACAAACAGATTGAAGTGCTGTTTTCATTTTTAGACTATAGTGCCTAAGTAGCAGACTGTGCTGAACATATGAGTTAGTGTGCAGAAAATGAATAACACTGCACAGAAAGTGTATTGTGGCACTCCTAGAAATTAATATGTTTTCAATAATAAGGATAAATTGACACAAAAAGTCAGATATTAACAAGGCATTGAAAAGTATCTGTTTGTCTAGTAATATATCAAATGAAACGCCAAGTCTACAAAACCTGCTGAAATGTAGCATGTGCTTCTTTTTGGTAAATGCAGAAAAGATGACAAATGTTTACATTCAGAAAAATACACTATGTTTACACCATTTCCCAGCCAAAAATATAAAACAATACATTTGTAAAGTGTCATCTGAACCTTTTAGGATGGTATTTTTACACTTAGTTACACTTGCATATTGCCAAGTCCAATTTTGGATTAAGTTTAGATTACCATGTTTCTCGGGAGAAAGCCTTGCCTGGGGCCTTCATCCGAGTGTCTTCCACTCCACTTCCAGATCTTTCATGCTATTTTAATACACTGATTTAGTCAGTTGCTTTACTTGAGCTTCCCTTAATGAGCTCTCGCAAAAATTACATGGCTATTTGGAAGTTTTACAAGCAAATTTGTCCAGTACACCTGCAAATGATGTCACCAAAGGTCAATTTGAAAGCCTCTGAGGCAATGAACAGGAACTAGGTGGAGGGATAGGGTTTGTGTTCAAACCAAAAACTCTTAAACGGTATAATACTGCTGCACAATTGTCTGAGAGAAACTGCCAGAAGAATGTTAATGGTCAGTATCTACATGTAGAAGCACCCCGTTTACAGAATAATCACAGCGTAAACCGCCACCTGTCTTATTGCTTTGGAAATTGTGACTGTGTATCTTCTGTTGGCTGAATTTACCTAAAGGTTATGAGTAATATCAATAGTACAACCAGAAGTAAAGATAATAGTGTTTTTAACTTAAGGTTATTTTTTTTTTTCCTTCCAAAAGAAAAAAAATGAAAGAGAAATCATAGAGGCCCTCTCCATCATTCTGGAATAGTCATTTCTATGTTTCTTTCCAAATGCGGACGTGAATTTGTTTGATGTGTGTTAGAGCTACTTACCAGATGCCACATTTTAAAACGTGCCAGACGTCATTTCCACTGAGGGTACTTGAAAAAGATGAGCACAGCCTCTCAAATTAGTACGCACCGCAGCATAACAACAAAGAAGTGCAACCTTCCTGTTTCACCACAATGTCGTTCTGGACTTCTCTAACTAGAACTGAGCTCCCCATGCAGCAGAGCTTGTTCCTGGTCATCCAAAACTTTTCTGCGGTGAATCCTGCACTTTGACAGTGTTTCTGTTGTTCTTTAAGTTGATATCTACCTTGTTTTTATCGATGCTTTCCTGAGGATTAAAGCTCTTGTGAATGTTCTTTTCATATGACTGATTAACTTGATGAAATACATGTAAGCTATGATAATACCATGTTGCATCCTAGCCTGTGTTTATAAGATTGTGGTTGCACTTGCGATTGATTATTTAAAATACAAACAGACTTAAACAATATGTATGATCTGTTCTCCTATATTTAAATATCACAGAAGAAGTGCATTGGAATCATAGGATAAGTGCCTAAGACACATACAATAATAATGAAGATTCATGAAGTGCCAAGGGGAACTTGCTTTATCAATAAAAAACAATTGGAAATTCAGCCCTTCCCCCCCAACATATGAATTACAAATGTATAAGTAACCAAAAGCATGAAAGGGTATTACAATGAAATACTATAGTGCCCACAGTGAATCAATAAATTGATCAATAAGGAAGTTCATTCTTGAACAAAATGTGACCATGGCATGCATACCAGCACAATAAACCTTGATAGTTTGAATAGAAACACACCAAAAAAAAAAAAATGTTAGCAGTGTGCTCAGCATCTCTTAGTAGCACAGGGTCTGATGTCTGCTTAAAT
This sequence comes from Amia ocellicauda, assembly GCF_036373705.1. NCBI lineage: Eukaryota > Metazoa > Chordata > Actinopteri > Amiiformes > Amiidae > Amia > Amia ocellicauda. The sequence continues at coordinate 43,109,844 of NC_089850.1, read as the reverse complement.
ACACCACAAGAGAAGATAATGGGGACGTGACACCAATTTGGGCTCATATAATACCTAGCATTTGATCCAGTTGGAGTGTAATTGTTCTACAGTTTCTTTAAAAAAAAACTGCTGATTACAATGAAAATAGTAAAACAAAAAGGAACTTGCTAAAAAATGTGTACTCGATTATTAAAGGTTAATTTATATATCCAATTTAATTCCACACACTTATGTTCTGGGACACAAATGGCTTTTGTGAAATGGGTAGAAATATCTCTTGCTCTCCTAATAAAAACCCAAACTGCTGTCCTCATGCAAAATGAACTTGAATTTAAATTGCACCTTGGTGAAATCAAAGTTATTTCAGAAAGTCATTTTGTTTTGCTTTGTTATCTCCCATCTGATGTGTCCCCACCCTGCTGCCATTCTGTTGAAATGCGTGCTGTTAACTGTGCAGTTACTCTAGCTCTTGACCCCATGCCGATGTCCATCCAACCTACATTGCTCATCAGAATGGATTCCAGTATGAGCTGGCTGGGGGTTTGTTCTAGTTTACTGGGTGTGTTAGGCAGGGTTTTATTATTTGCTTTCCAAAGGTTGTACTAATTAAAAGTTCTTAATTTGAACAAAATAAGTCAATAACTCTGTATTGTTATCCTTATGTTTGTTATCTAAATGCCAGACATTACACAACAACAACATTCTCACAAGAGCCAAAGTATAACACTGTTTTAAAGTATACACAGTCTGTAGTAAATGGAGAATACAGGTACACCATATATCTACAGTAATTCAGTTGCTGTATTTGATGTAAAGTGTTGTCTGCACCTGGGTGTTACACTAAACAAAATAAGTTGCCACATTGCATTTGTTGAAATGTAAACAAGCAGCCACAAAATACTTCCCTGGAAATCTTGAAACATACTTCCATCTAAATGGAAAACATGACAGGAAATGGCAGAGAATGTTTAAAAGTCATAAACATAAATATATATATATATATCATTATAGTATTAATGTCATGGAATCGACAGAGTTATCTCTTTTCCAATGTACATTTAACTAAATTCTCAGATCATATTCCTAGGATTGTGTTTTTTGAAACTCCAAAGATTTATGTATAATTGAACATTGTGTTCAACTGGTCCAGAATGTAGAAACCAAATTTCCATTGCAAACAGAAATTTAGTTTAAAGTGTTTGAGGTGAGATGGTGTGGATGGAAATATTGCTGAACTTCACAATGGAATTGTATTTCCTCCTTTGCTGCATAAGCATGTTAATTTTAATCAGAAATTGCTCAATCTTTTACTCTCTAAGGTTTCAGTTGTTTAAAGCCACAGCATATCAGATACACTAAAGTGAATGCAGTTTGTATTCACAAATATGCATGAAATCCACTTGCAGTTTGGATTTTCTCTGCAAGGAAATTCCCAGAAGTATTTCTTGAAGTCTGCTACCCTGGAAACCATACAAACGCAGAAAATAAAATAAAAAAATAAGTAACTCCTAAAGGGACCTTCCTATGAAATGCCAGATGCAGCAGACAGTGGTGCAGTCTGTGAGTTACAAAGCGAGACAAATATGTTTTAGTTCGCACTATGGTAGGACAGTAACGTCAAGTGAGTAATTGAAATAGTAATGATCTGATTACACAAGGCAAAGGGAAAAGCACCATGTGAGAGAAATGCGTAATGTGGGATGAGAGTAGAGTTTCCACACACCGGTAACTAATGTAAGATTTACGCACTTCAGTAATAAAAACAAACCATTATAAACTTGCAGTGGTCCAACATTGTCAGGAAGTATCAATATTGATTTTATTATTTTGTAAAACTTAGCAGTTGCTATAGAAAACTTTCACTTTACTGTTCCTTGTGTCCTGATTTTCATTTCAAGCTGAAAGTTTAGAGAAGCATATGGCAATTTGCTGCCTCCCGAAGTCAATAAAAAGCAACAATTGGGCAACGGCTCTACAGTGAAGCAATTCAAGGTCTATTTTCTCCTTGCATTGTGGTCAGGCCCCTCCAGTGCAAATGCAGTCCAGATGAGATCCTGGTTCACAGTTATGAAGTAAATAAGAGGCTTCAGGACAAATTCTCCATCTACCCTTTGCCCAAAATCAACCTCACTGAAGTTTAAGCAAGTAGTGGTCACTGCACATGTAGTCTTGGTTCACTTGAGAGAGGCAGGGAGGATGAGGGGGTGTTGCAGCAGTAAAGACTGCAGAATCTTAATGAGGTTAGTAAAACCAAAGTCATCTGAGAAATTTTACAAGAAGTGTGCTGACCACATTGTGCATATAAAAGTAGGCCAAAGGTTGAAAAGTGGAATCCTTTTTAATAAGCTCCTCTTCAATATGGCAGGCATGCTCCAAGTTATGGATCAACGGCACTATTTAGTTTGAGATGAGCATTTTTTTCTTGAAACCTATTATTATTGACCAGGGGAGATGGAAGATAAACATCGTAATTAAACAGAATTTAAATTCAGCTTTAGCCATAAAGGAATGTAATTAATAGTTACCTAACCATCCCAATGAAAATGTAATATGTAGTGAACAAAGTATGTGCTCTTTTGTCCGAGAAATTGTAAAATGTTCGCTTTGCAGTGCTTTAGTTGATTGTAAACGGAATTCTCCAATATCAAAATGGTTTTCATCTGGAAATTATACAAAAATAAAAAAGCTGTTTCACAGTATTTCAAACCTCCCTGTGGAATGCAAGAGAGTCAGTAGATAACGGTTTGCCAAGGAGAGGATCTGCTTCAAAATAACTAAATGATCTAGATAGATTGGAGCTGCACTGTAACTGTGTAGCAGCAGAAGTCTGATGTTTGTTGATTTCTTCACAACAATGTGTGCAGTGGTTAGCCCAGTGGGACTATAAAGATATTTTTAACCCCTAAATCACTCTTGGATGGTCTGGCCTAAATTACAATTGCCTTTGATACAGACAACAATTTAATCTGTTTGTTTTATAAATAAAAATAATACTTTAACTATAAAAATCAACCACGCGCATTCAGTTGTTAGATTGTAAAGGATATACAACTTAGACTGCAGTTTCAAAGAATGCCGTTTTCTCTCTAAAAAAGTAAATTTATAATTTGCCTAAAGGGGCTGTTCTATAGTATTCAGCTGTTAGACAGTCCAAATGCACACACAATTATAGCATATTTTTTTCATTTTTCAGACCTGTAATACATTCAGCTCTCATGGTTACTGTGCATATGAGACCCACACCAAGTTAAAAATGTGCAGGATGTTTCATAGCGTGAACTAAGTTGCATGGGAGAAAAGCCACACAATTTTGATACATAAAAATTTAAATCTGACTCAATACCACTCCTAAAAAATAACTTAAATATATATGTATATATACAATCTTAATTTTCTATGTGTTCTACAGAACATATAATGATATCATAATTCTTAAAATAAGAAGATTAACAAACAATTAATTGACATAGAAACACATCAATGTGTTGGTGTGGCAATATATGCATCCGAAAAACTGCAAAACATAACAAATAATTTTATTTTCGGAAACCAAAATGTCTTTTCAAAAATGTTATGTGGGGGGAACTTGTTTTGGATCTGCACTTCAAACCTTGTGTGACAACAGCAGTCAATAGTTACATGTATTATATTTGACTGTGCATGAAATGAAAATCAGTTTATGATGTTGTATGATAAACCCTACAGTAATGTCTTCATTTTCACTATATGTTTTCATTCCAGAAAGATGTTGAACAGCTGCTTCCTTCAGGATTGCTCTGTAAAATTAGTCCAATGTTCATGCTTGAACTCACTTAAAGTTGAATAACGGATCCATTTTGCCTCTAGCGGCTGTCTAATTGAACCACCTGTAATCTGCAATAAGCAGATCTTTTCTGTGTTGCAGTGTTGGGATTTCAGACTCAAGTACAATTACCAGTGAGAACATAGCAGGCTTTACAAAACTTCATCTCATTATCTAAAAGCTATTTAAGAGCTGTGCCAAAATCCTAATGTGACACGTCTAGGAGGAGGAAAATAAAAACTCTTTGAACTTGTCTCAGCATGAACTTAAGCTGTTACCAATTTATTTGTCGTTTTCAAAGTTTTTAAATACTGATACTTCTCATTTTTAACTGCTGGACCTTAGTCACATTCCCAGTTTAAATTGTGTGGGAGTTCTTTTCTCAGATGATACTTAACATTTTACTGAAAGCAAAATAAAATCCAGTCGAAATGCTCATTACATCACAAACATTTTTCTTCAAGTAGCAAATATATTTTCAGATCAACCTTTTTGTAAAGCTTCACCAAGATCTTATTGTACTTAAGAACTGAATGTATTCCTTTGATGGGCTAAGATTATATTAAACTGTCAGAATAAGAACAAATCGCATTTTGTACTCTTAATAACCCTGAGGAAGTTACCCAACAACATGTACAGCACTTGGATCTGGGGAATACATTTTCAGGTCTCAGAATAAAGATTCTACAATTCATGCCAACTATTAATTAAAAATATGATTTATTTATTCCCCGTGTCTAGGTCTTCAGCTCAATTTACACTTCTATCCAATCCAGCAAAAATTTGGAACGAAAAACTCTGAATAGTACAGGCAGGTAAATATACCCCTGAGTAATATTCAAACCTGTCTCTACAATAGTTAGGGCTATACAGGACTTTAGCTGGCCACAATATGCTATTAAAGAGGGGAAATTCCTGCAATATGCAAGCCCTTATCAAAGGCCTTCAGTGTCAACTACCTCACACATTGCTGCTACTAGGTTAGTGCATTAAGATTAAAAAATAATAATAATAAAATAAAAATCACTGTGGGAGCATATACCTCTTCAATATATTCACCATTTACTAGACTTCAACTTTTGACTAGATCAGCCTAGTTAACTCCCATTTTAATGTAGTGTTCAATGTTAAAGCATTCTGCAGTGAGAGTAAGATCAATAAACAAATGTATATGAATAGATCTAATACATTATGGGTGTCTGAATCCATAAAGAAGCCATTTAGAATCAGGCTGGTGCTGAGGTACTTTCTCTATAATAATATCACTTCTATAATTTGTTATTCTTTTCGATTTGCCATTGCAGTTGTACTCATTTCTCAGCTGGGAACTAAAGAGTTTTCACTGACCCCAATGTTTTCCCTATGCAAGGCGACACTTTTTCTCCCCCCAAATCTGCTGTCTTAAAGAAATGGACACAGTTAAACCATACTATACTTTTTAAAAATTATGTACAAACCCTATATTTTTGTCTTAAGATTACACATAAATACAAATGAACTATTTACTATAAAAAGTGGTTATTATAGAAATAAATACAAAATAAGAATCTGAACATTATACTTCATGTGCGGGAATTTACCCGTTTGAAAACATGTACAACAAAAATACATTTTAAAAATCATTTAAAGGAATAACTCTCTGATTAAAATATTTATTTTCCCAATTTTCTTCGTAGACATAAATATATTTATATATACTTTTTTTCCAAAATAGCTGTTTTTTATTTCTTTTATATAAATAAAGTCTTCATTGGGAATTAAAGTGTCCTCAACATTGTTTTTCAACGGCAGCCACAGCCCTCCACAGCCATGTCCTGGTAGTTCTTTAATATAACCTTTTCATATTCATCAAGGTAGAGAAGAGAAATGGCGCTGAGTTCTGTAGGGACACAGCAGGCCTTGGGAATGTTTGTGTTTACAGAGTTGACTAAAGTCTGTACAATGGCATGATTTGTGGAGTTTAGGTGGTCTGCTAAAGGAAAAGGGCATTCTCCTTGACAGTAAAAGGCATGGTACCCTGGTGGGGCAACTATCCAGTCATTCCACCCAACATCACTGAAGTCCACATACAAGGCATGCCTCCTGCAACTTGATTTATGCTTCCTTTTTTGCTTTGATCTGGCTTGTCGCTTCTCCCGCTTATGGAGAACATGTCCTTTGCCATCATGGCTAAACGTCACCAATAAAGGCCTTATTTGCGGCCATGTTTCTTCATCCTCATGCAAAGATCTGCTTATCCTCACGTGTCTCTTTGAATCGCTCCGTTCATTATCCAAATGCACAACCTCCACCACAAAACCGTGGTTGGTAAGCCCCTCCATGGTCCATCGCATGACTGCAGGGCTCACGTCAAAGCTCTCCCATTTGCTCTGGCTGTGATGCACTAGCCGAGTATCCAGAAGTCTCGTTATAGGCTCCATTGAGGAAACGGATGGTTTTATAACTTCATAAATGTTAATGCGGTGGTTACCACTGCTATTGTTTGTGATGGCACCAAGGACTTGATCTCGAAAAATTCTCATTTCTGCTGAAGTGATTAATTCCTCCCCAGGAATGGATGTCAAGTTGAAGAAGAATTGCTGAGTTGTTTTCCCACTGATGCTCGACAGCGACTCCAGGGATTCTAACATTCAGAAGAGAACACAATGTTATTTGGTGTTAATACTTTGTTCATATCTCTTAGGTTAAGGACATTAAGGGAAGAGAAACAAAATGGCAAAACACATTATGATAACAACTAGGTATACCTTGAAATTAGTTCTCTGTTGTTATATTTACAAATGTCACTCAATGAAATTACAGTTTGCGCTAAGATTTCATTATATTTTAGTTAGTTCCCTACAAAACTGCTTCAAAAATATCTAAGATTATCTCATCGGTGAAAAGATTACCCTAGTTGTTAAAAAATATTTCAGTTGTAACTGGAATAAATTAAATCAAGGACAGTCAATGCAATCTTGATATACAAATAAAAACAAACAAAAAGACGACGTTGTTTGGCTCAATTCTCAAGTCAAAATGTTAAAAATTCATCCATCTATTAGATGTTACAAAGAAGTATTCAGAGCTGCCTCCCCAGTCTCCACATTCGTATACAGAAAGAAATCCTAATAGCACAGTAATTTTGAATTCAGAAGACTAAACATTACATTCAAAAAATGGAAAATCCTATCTTAAGGTAGGGATTTCAAACATATGACACTAGGTGTACCAGTACTTGATGCTGCAGTTTTGAGAGACATCAGTTTTAAAAGGAACCCCTTATAATGAGTGACTGGAAGGATGTGTCATCATTTCAAACCACAGACATGATTTATGAACATCCCTGTAAATCATATTCTATCTCAACTAATGACAATGTAAATATCAGAACGTCAGTCATTTATTGGCCCAGTTTGTTTAGGAAATGCTCATGTGGGAATTTATAGCCACTACCATATAATTCATTTAACATATAAACTTGAATATAAACACAATATTAGTCATCTTTGATGACTCTCCTGCACAGTTAATTGTTTGTGTGCAGTTGCCTCATCATATCTAATGCTTTGACCTTCAATACAAAAACACTGCAGAAGAAGAGAATTCAGCTTTAATCACTGAAGTATAATATTGGAAGCATATTAATAAATATATATTTGTAAATATATTAATTTAGAGGACATATTGTAACAAGTACACATTTTGAGCACTATGTTAAATATAAACTATCATGCCATTTATTTAATTACAAGAAAGAGTAGACATTCTCATATGGGTCCCACACTTACTGTATGTGTATAATCAGATCTAAGTAGCAGTGAGTAGTTTGACTACTTCTCTAGTTTTCCTAGTCTTTTTTTAATTCTCTCCAAGGAGTTTAAGAAAAAGTATGCAAGCCAAGCCATTTGAAGAGAGTTCTAAATCTTCAAAGATTTATAATTATCTAAGCTATATTTGTAGGAGAGCGGGGAAAGAAGCAAAGTTGAAGGGATACCCCAATGGTTAAACCACAGTGAAATCCTAGTAAATTACAAGGGAATTTGGAAACCATATGAAACTATGACATGAAACAGTAAAACAATTATAAAGTGGAAAAAATATATATGCTACACCTTTATCATACAATACTTATCTAAGAGAACAGTTTACTGTCCTCATATTATAATTTATTAAAGTAAAAAGGACAAAAGAAAAAAGGAAAGATCTAAATGGATATATGACATGATTAGTCATGTTGTCAAACAGCAACACACAGATGGATATTTCCTTATAGTCTATAGACTACTTATTTCAACTAGTATATTTACAAATTTCAGGTGTCAAGAACTGTCTCTCTCCGTACTCTGTCGAAACAGTAAAACTAAACCGCAGCCCATATATATGTTTTCTAAATAGATATATTTTTTCATATATATCAGGATAACCCTGTTTAAAATGCTCAGAATATACATATGTTTTTCAGCTAAAGTGTGTATTTGTCTTCTGACAATTAATGGTGCTTATTTCACTTTGGTATAGATTCCTTGATAAGTCCCTTATACTCACATCTGTTAAAGACATCAGACTTTATCTCCCTGGGCTCTACTCTTCACATCTTGCTGCTATTTTCAGAGTGCAGGTAATTACCAGAGCCTGATGCTCAGGGATGGTGGGGTGATTCACTCACTGTTTGGGCTTAATTCTAAAGCTGTAAAACTGCAGCAAAACTGCAGTGTATGTCTTAAAAAAAATACTGGCAAAACTGCCATAACAGGTTAGTTGTTCCTGGCCAAGTGCATGTCCTTTTAAGACCATTAACACTGCACTTGGCTGTACAGCCCATTACCATAGCTAGCATCTGCTATTTAAATAGTGATGATGAATTGCAGGGAGAAATGAAGATATTTCAAAATAGGTGGCAGTGTATCACTTAATGACTCAGACTAAACTAAGGACCTCCAACACAAGCTGGATTCTATACAAAATAAAATAAAAACGGTGAGGAAAAAAAATGCAGAAGTAGCAATATATATATATATATATATGTTTTTGTTTTAAGGCAATATTGTCTCAGTGCCCCGACTGCTTATCTCTCATAGCCCTCTCAGCTCCTGGTGAAATGTGTTCATCTTGCATTCACATACTCCAGAGGAAAGCATTCTTAAATAATTGCAGTGTTAGTGCATTGACAGGTAAATCAAAATATACTTATTGCCTGTGCCTGAACTAAGCTTTCTTTGTAGGCTACGAACAACAGCCCAGTTACACCATTGCCTAAGCTGTACATCCGATACCCAACAAACCATCCGTGTTAGGAGAAAATTGTTTTCAGACCCACATAGAAACACCATTAATAATTCAGACACCTGTTAGAGGCAATACTGAGAATAACCCATCTGCCGATACTAGCTTAGTCCAACGTGTTCAGAGTTCAGACAGTTCATGCAATATTGGTGCAAGCGATTTTTCCGTTGTATGCATATGTATCGTTATATGTATTTACAGTAAATAGTTACACTATGGCCTTTGACCAGTAAGTATTTCAGATGCATTCGTGAAATGAATGTGACATATGACAATGTAAAGTATAATGGTAGAAGTTAAAGTTAACTAGTACATACAGCGGGTCTCAATATGTTCAAAATCGTAAAATATTAATTGTGTGTGTTTTTCAACGTGTTCGTATGATTAATATGATTTAGACTACCAGAAGATGCGATTACTTTTTCAATTAATATTGCTTCAATTGCGTCAGGGATTTACACTTTCCCCATCCTGATTGCAAATATTCTAGATATGCCGAAATATTGAAATTAAGTTATCTTATGTATGTGTGTAGATAAATATAGATGGATTGAGAGATAATAAATGCTATGATCACAAAACGTGGATACTATATGAATGTACTGACATGAACACTACGCTTTAGAGAGTTTTATATATATATATATATATATATATATATATATATATATATATATATAATATATATATATATATATAATTACAAAGAAAATCATAAATGCACCCATATTGTTTCAAAGTATTAGTATGCGTGTGTTTTGTGTGGGTCTACAAGTGCAAAACAAGTGCCTTTAAAAAGGACAGCAGACAAAAAGATGAGTCAAAAAATGAAAGATATATCTGAGAACATTATTAGAGAATAAAACCATAAATATAGGCTAATATGCCATTCACTAAAGCAACGCCAAGGCTTACCTTCATGGTGGAAACTCCTGATGGTGTTAGCCCTGCTGGCAGCCCTCTCCTGATGCTGGCCCGGCCCGGCTCTGGCCCGGCGGTGGTCCTGGTCCCCACTGCCCGCATGCATGTGATACAGGTCCACCATGTACTGCGGCACCACCGCTCCTTTGCTGGGAGAGGGTCTCCGCTTCAGGCCAAACATGTTGAGCAGGCGAAGTTCAAATTCGTTCAGGATGTCCTCCGACTGCTGCGGGCTTTCCTTCCCCGATTCGCTAAACTTTCTTCGGCCAACCTCTGGGATCAATCCGGCCGAGCCTCCGAGCAACACCTGACAGAGCAGCAGCACCAGGAGCGCACGAACCCCGGCGACCATGATCAATCTGTGCCGGAGGAATGGGACAGCTGCGTCAGTACCGCTGTGTCTGGATCTCGTCTAGGGTATCAAATGTTTACTACAATATAGGTTGTAAAATACTATTATTTTGCTTTCTACGGGAGGAATTTAAAGCAAGGGGGTTAAAAGGAAAATATCATACTTTGATGTAGAGAACAAAAAGAAGTGTGGAAATCATATTCCCGCTGGCTACAATAAATGAAGACTGATAAGAACATGATAAAGGGGGGATTGGTTAAACAAGCCATAAAACTGGGGGCAGGAAATTATAAAAAGGTGGTAGTCGATTAAACAACATAACACAAAACACACACAGAAAAGATAAAACGGTTTAAAAAAAATCAAAGACGCTGAAGGCACAGGAAGAAAGGGACAGCAGACAAAAAGGCGCAACTGCTAAAAGATAAGCGTGAGAAAATGAAAAGAGGAATGGGCTCTATAGAGCCTGGAGAGCATTCTTGGAGACTAAAGCGATCCAAACGAGAAATAGGGGGAAAAGAGCAACAAGGAACATGTTGTACATGTGTATAGGATTTGCAAGCTGTTTGCTTGGAGGTGTTGTGTCTGGAACAGGCTTGGATTACAGAGACAGCCACACAGGTGTTCAATCTCCAGAGCAGCACAAATCAAAGGCGCACAAACAAACCTTTAAGAAAGTGTCGATCGACTAAGAAGACCTCTCTGACACGTCCATTGAAACGATCCCTACATGCAATAGGACCAATACAGCAATCTGGGTCTGGATGTATCCAAAATGCGCTTCTCAAAACGCACGCCAATGCCTCCTGTCCGGGTCTGTCGTGGTCATGCTCTGCGTCCTTGGAGTACGATTTCTTTACACTTTTCCTTGTAGGGTTTTTCTTTACAAGTGATAAAGTCCGTATAAAATTAAACTCACATTTGATTTGAATGGATGACAGTCATATCTGTACTTTTTCCCATTCCGATGCCGATGCGCAGAGGACCAGCAACCAGAGGTGTTTTTCAATCTGCAGCCACCTATATAAGGAAGCGTTTCTGTCCGATCTCTGCTTTTCCTGCTTTGTATCCGAGATATATATTTATATTTCTTCACATTAGTGAGTATTATTCCACACAGCTCTCCTGCAGAAAACAGAAAGCCTCCACAGCACCGCCCGCCTCTTCTTGCACATATTCTCAGCAGCTGTTGTTAAGGCGCAAGGCGAGAAAGGATCGAGCCAGTTTGCCGAGACAAAAATATCACTTTGAGTTTGCCCAAGGGGGAAAAAAAATAAAATGCAAACCGGCAAGCCCATCCAATGTGACTTTAAAGTGCCATCATTGATTATTGTGATTAAAGCTCATGGTTACACTAAGGTTGAGGGAGTCTAGCAATAGATCACCGCTTTTTACCAACTTTTTGGAGCGCCTCCCTGGCTTAGCGCGCAATGGCTCAGTATTGATGGCAGCTCTTTGGATGCGTCCTTTTGTTGCCCAATGATGTCACTCCAGACTGTGTCAGTCACGTCTGAGCCAAAGGCACCTCCTGGAGTTACAGGGGATTCAACACTCAGTCCTAAAGACCTACACGAGGTTAAAGAAGTTCAATTCCTACGTGCCAAGCTTTTAATCCAACTGCATTCGTTCAAAGAGAATTTGAATTTCGTTCAAAGGCTGTTCATATGTAATAATGGTCTTGAAAACGGACCAGACCATGAACTTGAAGCCACCGATAGATTTAAGTGGTGGGAACAGAAGTGGTTCCACATAGGCTAGAGGAAACTGCAAAACGAATATTCCTGACATATAATTGTATTGGTACCTGTCCAGATCGCCAATTGGGATTCCTCAAAGCATAAATGTCACCTTTTTTTAAACTGACAAAACAGTGAAGTACGAGGTACTGCAAAGATCATTTTGGCACCAAAAGTAAGACAGACGGATACACAGACAACTTCAGGGAATGGTGTTCTGCAGCGAAACTTACATTAAGGAACGGTTTAAGACTTTTCTTTATAACATTAATAAAACGGAATGATCATATATATATATCTATATATATAGACTGTATATCTGGTATGTATTATTTCACTATTAAGACGCAGTGTGTTTAATTAGTAGCCTATTATGTATCGGTTTAAATTATCAACGAGTGTGCTTAAAAAATAATAATTGGTATTGCAGCTTAAAGAGCTGAATAGACCCAAACCAATATTAGACACAGTGCGCCAACGTGTGGAGAGATTCAGAAAATCAGATCACATGTGTATTAATCAAACAAAGATCCATTGTATGATTTCACTCCGATAAAAAGTTAAATAATGCGACTCGCTTCCACAAATCGGATTACCCTTTGCATTGGTGCCGATTTGAATATTTTTCTCACTTTATGAGACAAGGTACACTTGTTATTAACCATATTCCACTTTAAGAAAAACAGCAGCAACAAATAGCACTAGTGCATAATATTACAATCAAAAGTACTTCATCGAATATTTGTCAAATGATTTGAAGATTTTACTAAACTAAAAAGACATATTGAACTAAAAGTTAACACTCAACAACATGCCAAAGAACAAACTAAATCCCCTTTACCTGCGATGAGGAGTAACTCAGTGCGTTCTTCCAGGAGAGACATGTTTCAGGGCAGTCCTCTTTCTGAGCAATGGAAGGAAAGCAGAGATCAAGAACGTGTCGCAGCACATCCTTCTCATCCTTTTCATCCTCCTCTACCTTCACTCATCCTCTAATGAACGAGTCCTTTTTATGTGAGTGGGAATCCACACTTCAGTGCTGTTTATCCCAGCTCTTCCCACGGTGGATGAGCTCCTCACGGTCTCCAGTGAGAGGCATCATTGATCTCCTCACACAGCAACCCCTGGGCACTGGGGGAAGAAGAGAAACCGACTCCCTCCCAGCCTCGGTGTTTTAAATTTTACGAGATGTAACCAATTTTTTTTTCCTTTTCTTTTTTCTTTTTTTTTTTTTTTTAAATTACCCACATACATAAAGAGTGCGTGGTATTTTCCATCTGTCAACCACTCATAAGACAACTGCTCTATGCACTGGTTCAGGCTATAATCTTTAAGCCAGCTCCTTTTTTTTTCCATTTCCACATGTATTGAATATGCGAATCACAATTGTATTTTACAACAGGATGTAATTGAAGGGTCTGTGTGATTTGTATTTTACTATGTTAGGAATAAACGGATGTTGCATGCCTGGTAGGCAGAAAAAAAAAAGCCAGTCAATTAAAAGAATCTTTATTTGAAGAAAACAGGTCAATTGTTAGTTTTAAAAAAAATTTAATTAACTATCTGCAACCACACTCATCCACTATCATGTCTTCATAATGCCTCAATACCACGTTGTCATTGTTGTCATAATACAACATGGAGATAGGGGACAACCTTACAGGAACACAGCAAGGCTGGGGGGTACCTGTGGGGTCAAAGGAGTGGACTAACGTTTGCAAAATGGCATGGTTGGTACCATTAAGACTTTCACTTAAGGGAAAGGGGCATTCTCCTTTACAGTAATTAGCCATGTACCCCTGAGGAGCAATTATCCAATCTTGCCAGCCAACATCCTTAAAGTCAATGTACAGCCGCCTTGCTTTACACACATTGCTAGGAGTTACTGGGAAATAATAGGCGCTTCTTCTCCTCCGGGATCTGCACTGGAGGGGGTTCAGAGAAACCACCACAAGAGACGCATAGAAATGGGGAAAATGTCCTACAAGACTATGCTCCACGTCGTTTTGTAAGTTCATTAACCTTACTGGGTCCGTGTTGTCGATGGGTGCACTGCGCTGTATGGTCAGCACCAGTCCGAAGTTTTTCCCCGGTTTTCTCCAAATCTCCGCCATCCCGGTCAGATTCAAGGTTATAGATCCCGGTATGAGTTGAAAAGACTGCGAGAGCAGCAATTTCCGATTGGACTGGTGCTTAACGCCCTTCAGCGTGGTCTTCATGACTTTATACAGGTGCATGGTGAAGAGGTCTGCGTGTCTTGGCAGCCGGTGCAGGTCCTGGTTGAAGGTGACTTCCAGTTGCGCCAACGTGAGCTGCTCCACGTCCTGCAGCACAGACATGTTGAAGTAGAGGTGCCTCTCTATACAGGATGGACATTGGCGGTGGAAAACAGGCAGCAGTCTCCCTAAAAAGAAAAACAGTCACATTAGTACAAATATGTCAAGCGTTTTGTGTAAAATAGCTTGTAAACGAGCAGCGGCCACATGCACACTACAGTAAAACGATACCTTGGTCCTGGATGAAGCGCACAATGTTTCCGCGCACTTTGAACTCCGACACTGTGCAGGGGTCGTGCTCTGGGTCTACAGCTTCTTTCCCGATGGTCTTTCTCTTGAATATTTTCCACAACAAGGATGGCACTGGAAAGCGGCCCTCAGCCTTTGGGCGACTAGAAAGACCCAATGCACTTAAAAACAACCGCTCTTGCTTGGGCACATCTCCTACCTGGCCGCCACAGGCAACGCAGAAAAGCAGCGTGAGAAGCACAGCTGTGGGTTTTACAATAGACATGCTGCTCTTGACGTCCACACAGTAGGTTATGAGACATCTGAACGACATGGGTGCATTTCTTCCATTTGCTCTTCAGACTAAGAAACAAACATTTAGACTCTCCTGGGGCGTTTGCAGGTGATTGATTAGGATGTGTTAATTGCAGGATTAACACTTGTATCTATTGTTGGATCTTTTCAATTGGCAATCAGTAGTCCTCCAGTGTCAATCGGGGGAGAAAGGATCCCTGGGGTTTTACAAGTATCTGCGAACGTGGTTTCTAGATCAGCTCTAATGAACCATTTGTCCTGGCAAAGGACTTTTGTTTTTCAAAATTCACGCCCACTGGAGATTTATTCAAAAAGATGAATATGAAATACCCTGGGGATGGCAGTGCTTTGTATAGGTATCGCTGGACAGGTAGAACACGTCGAAGTACTAAATATATTGCCATGCAATTACGAAGGAGGGAACCGAACTTGTTTTCTTTTTTTAAGTTTCCAATTGTTTTAATTTTGTATGACGTTTGCCCTTAATGTGTGTGTGAAAGACGAAAAGTTCAACAAAACGCCCTGATGCATCCATACACATTCCCCCCATGGATAGACTGAGTATCAATTCAGAAATGTACACACTTAACTTATTCTCTTGAAGGTGGTACAATGTGTTTTTATGCAAGGCCTACCTTGAAATTAAGATAAGAATAGTATCAATCTGATATTTATGAAGAAATAAAGATTATTTAATAATAATAATAATAATAATAATAATAATAATAATAATAATAATAATAATAACTAGTATTTTTTAATATAGTAATTCAGTGGTTATTTTTTTTAAATTTCACCTCTTCATTATTGGTCACTAACTATATGTTTCACTCAATCACACTATATTTCAATACAATATGTTTAGAGAAAATATGTTATTGTACTACTATGAAATATACATTTCACACAATAGGTAACCAAAATATGATTCTGATTTCACTTGATATCCTGCTAAGAGTTTCATCACAATAAAACAGCATTGTTGAGATTGAAAATCCTTGTTATCCCTGGAATATCATTAGTATTAGGAATTTGCAGGACTAGTAACAGGCAGTGCATTTTTTCAATATAGAATATAATTTCAATACAATATATATTTTTGTGTTTTCTGTGTTATAATATTATAATACTGGTCATTCATTAGTCTGTGCAATACACAATAAGATAAGGCTTTCTTCTAATTACTACATTGTAAATTGGTTTGATCGCACATCTTGTCTATGGGTGCATCTAGTGGTGAAGAATACACATTACAATGTAACTTTACTAATGGCATTGATCTCTCTCCTTTCTCACAAGACCCTCTGCTCAACCCAAATGCAGATGTAAAGGTTTCCTGAATCTTCTTCCATTCAAGGCCACCCATGGGAAAATCACATGCAATGTTGACTGCAGAAATGTAATGATCAATAGGCCCAATTGCTGGAAGAATCAAAAACAAAATAAAAAGCTTCTCTTTTGAAATTCTGCAGGAAAATAAACTCTCATGCATACCTATTTACCTATGTCTAACCTGTTGTAAATATCTAAGCCACATCAACTGTATTGAAATAAATTAATGAACAGTTTGTTTAAAATGAAATGAGTGAACAAATGCCAGATAAGTTGACAGGAAACCTCCACAATTATGTTACAAACATTCAGTCAATTTAGTATTTATAAAGGCTGAGTCAAAAACAGTGTATGGTTATGTGTTCATTGGTACTGTCTCTAATCTGCTTGGTTGTCCCTATGCAACTTTTTTAAACAAAGGAATTCCACTGTGTTAAGTACTGAAGGAACACTTGTTTGATTATTCTTTAAGATAACTTTTGTTTGCCAATAATTTGATATTTTATAAAACAGATATCGTCATAAACACGTCACGGTGCCATTCATCAACTTTTTATCTTTTTTTGCAGATGTGTTTCAAAATTAAATGGAGCTACGATGCAACAATGAGATATCTGAATATTACAGGAATTTCCGCAGAATGAAGAACTGATTGAAAAAACACACTCAAAGTAAAACCATATGCCATTTTCCATTTAATCCAGTTAATTAAAACACAAAGCGCACGTTTACAATTAAATTCAAAAGGAGATATTTTCAGACCAAACACTTACCTTTATTAAAGGCTTAAGATCTCAAATTGCTTTTTAACTGCACACCAACGCAGGTGTTACTTGCCAAAATGCAGAGTAGATGCCTGAATAAATGCAAAAACCATAATTACACATGTAACTCAAGAATCATCAAGACTGCTGAAGTCAAAGCCTCCAGGACTACCACTAAACCTGCAGGTGGAATAGCAATCAATCAATTACAATCCTTAATATACAAACAGAGCTTTCATATTTTAAAGGGTTCATTTAAATGTATCAATGTAATATTACATACCTGTAACCCCAAAAGGCTAAATATAAGGTGACAATATTCCCAGAAGTTGTATTCTGGAGGGGAGGGCGAGTTTAACTGATTCATAAAACTACAAGTGCCTTTAGTTTTGGAGGCTATTGACCCATCATAGAATGTGAGATTATATTATATTGATAGCTTTAACATCCTATAACACGACAATACCTGGGATGTACACTTCAGCATTCATCATGATTCCTGCAGTGGGTGGACAGGGGCTGATAGATGGATGGATTCATCACAATTGCCATATCATTCCCTCTGTGTAAATGCTGCTCGTTTTAATATGGCATGGATCTTTCTGCCCAAATGTTGTATATTGTAATATTTATATTCGCAAGGGGATGTAATGTACATCATGTTTGGAGGTGGTTTCCCATGGATAGAGCAAAGGGCTTAGAAGTAAAATAAACAATGTTTAACAATGTTTATTGATGGGTTCCAAAATAAAATAAGGCTTATGTGCCACAAATGATTTACAGCTGTTTTGGTTCAAGTACTCTCCCTCAACAGCTTGGGATGGTTATTTTTCTGCACTGCATTCGCTGCCATGCTGTACTGTACCTGCCTGGACTGCCACTGAGGGTCAGAGGTCTCCAGAACAAGCATAAACTAAGCAACCCCTTTATATTTTCAACAGATAAGGCAGATCATGCTGTATAGCCTCAATTACATCTCTTTGGAAGTCCTTTGACTCAAATATGGCCATGTGCTTTAGTTTACAGAAAATTATATTAAAATTACACATGATTTCATAACCATGTTGTGAAGTGTATATGAAGCATAACATGGACCGAGTTATTGCTTTTAAAATTCATGTACTGTAGTTCCTGATGCTCTGAGGCAGGTACAATGTTGTGGTCTTCAGCAAATTAAAAGATTTCTGTGCCGCAAAAATGTACACTGCTTACTGCTAGAGATTTTTTGTGTTGTTACATAAATTTAACCCTTTGCTTTTCTTTTATTTGCAACTTGTTACACTGCTCTAATTCAGTGTACTTTCTTGAGAAAACAACCTAATTTGCCCATCCTACATATTGTATTGGAAGTGAAAGAATGTGTATACGTCATTAGATTAATTTGGCAGCATTTAATTTTATTGTTAACACACCTTCTTCCATTCCTTTCAGCCGCAATTGGGTAACATGTGGTTTGTGGTTGGGAGTCTAAATAGATTTTGGTGGATTCTGCAGGGATTTCCTCTTCTGGGTGTTTAATTCTGACTCTTGTGTCTGAGTCTCTCCTGGGTATAGAGGTTTTAGTCAGTGGATAGAGACTATGTCCTCTGTCTGTAAGTTAAACTAATCTTTTTCCATTCCAGAAGCTTTGTCTTTGGTTCATTTGGTTTCGTTTGGTTTGGTTGCAGCTCAATGAAAGGGAGCACCAGTGCCTTTACTATTTCAATCAAATGTGTATTGCTTGTCGCATGGTGTATTATTATGCATTGTTCTGTTGTTGCTTAAATGTTCTTTACTTGCTCTAAAAAGGCTTTTTGAAATAT
This sequence comes from Amia ocellicauda, assembly GCF_036373705.1. NCBI lineage: Eukaryota > Metazoa > Chordata > Actinopteri > Amiiformes > Amiidae > Amia > Amia ocellicauda. The sequence continues at coordinate 43,091,069 of NC_089850.1, read as the reverse complement.
TTATTCAAGCTTATCAGTAAGGGGAAGTCAGGCAACTGACAAAAGACAGCTGTTCACAAAGATGTAGGCCAACTCTTGGCCTGCATGACTGCTACAATCCTTTTGATAGATGACCAGTGCAGTATTATCACATTCTTCCCAAAGTAGAGTTTCTTTAACAGTTAGAAAAACTGGTCTCTGCAGCCACCATAAAATTAATGAATGCTGACAATACACTGACTTGCAGAATATTACAATGTGCATTAGTAGACATGATGTTCCATAGACAGTATGACCCATTAGTGGCAGAGGTAGAACCAACCTATGACTTTTGGCGAGGTCCCATACATTGATATTCAAAGTTACTGGTTGATTTTGCTTTACATTTAGTTTGCCTCCTCACACTGCCTAGGTATGTTTCTTCAGGCGGGAACAATGTTTTGGCATAGCTATGTGTGTATTTCCTCCAGGGTGGTCACATGGCTGTGGAGGAAGACATTTTCCTATTTGACCTGTAGGGGTCATATGAATAATAAACATTTGGAAACAAAGGTAACATTTTCATCCCATCCATGATGAACACAAAGTTGCTCTTTCCAGAGCCAGTGCCTGGAAGTGACCAAAGGTAATATAAAAATTGAAAATGTATGAATGTGTGAATATATATTACAGTACATGTAGTAAAATCAATGGATTAGATAACCAGCCTATACATATAAAAGTGAAAAGTTAAGCTATAGATGGAAGCAAGTGGAAACATCTTGGGGAGGCCTTCATCCAACAGTGGATCCTCAAGGCTGATGGTGATAGTGATTATCTCTCTCTCTCTCTCTCTCTATATATATATATATATATATATATATATATATATATATATATATAGAGAGAGAGAGAGAGAGAGAGAGAGAGAGAATCACTATCACCATCAGCCTTGAGGATCCACTGTTGGATGAAGGCCTCCCCAAGATGTTTCCACTTGCTTCCATCTAGATAGATAGATAGATAGATAGATAGATAGATACATAGATACATAGATACATAGATACATAGAATATACACAGACACACTGAGCATGTGTAATAATCTGTCCGACTAGAGAGTATACTATGAATTCATCTGTATGATTCTGAATTTAAGACATTTAGAGTGAAAAGATAACCTCTAATATGCATGTGAGTTCACTTTTTTTATTTTGTGCTTGGTTTACAACATCTGGTGGTACTTGCTGCTTTCAATTACTTATGCTTCCAGTCAGAACTGGAAGTCTGTCAACAACTTGCATTGAAATAAAGCACAGTAAATTGAAAACAATCCCTTCTCCTTCCTGGAGGATGCATTTACGAACTACAACACTCACCCTATGATTAACTTCACTGGGAAATTGCAAGTTTAACTTGCTGTTTATAAAATTAATGGCAATTACGATTATTACAAAACTCTGTAATAATAAAATATGTGAGTTACTTTCACTAGTTTTGTGAATTTTCCTCCAACAAAAGCATGCAATCATCAATTATTATTATTTATTTTTTATTAATGGAGAAGCATTAAACTATAACTGACATTTTTATTTCCATTACATTGTCCTGTATTCAACAGCCAACTCTGTATGGAAAAACATTGTCCTCTTAGTCACTTTGTCTGTAGTTAAATAAGAGACCCAACTCTATCCTGCTTCACCCTAATTGTCATGGTGATAATGTCTTGATGATGGGAACAGAACATGTATTTTACAGTAAAGGTCAGCCCTTTGCTTACCGTCTCTAGCATGTTGTGCACCTGAGTCTTTGTACTGTCAGGATATAAACACATGAACTGAAGTGGCTGAGGTTACATAGAAAAATAAAAACAATATGGTACTGTACAAGCCTGTTATTCATCTTGCAGAACCAGAAGTGCCAGCAAAGTTAATACTTAAGATGTCATTTATCCTGAAGCACTTAAAATCCACTTAATCCTTGGGCCATCTCTTTCCAACAATGCATCTCACATGAGGTGATACTATCCAACCATAGAAATATATATATATATATATTGTAAGTTGCCTTCTACAGTTTATTTTTTAATATTAAATCCAACCAAGCTATCCTGGGATTTCCTAAAGTTTTGCCATAAGATCAGAGCAGGGAAAGTCACTAAGCTTGCCAAACATTTTAAGCCATGATGGCAAAGACATACATCAGGCTTCCATATTTAAGGAGAAGTGTCAGTAACAGAGCCATTGGTTTAAATGTCAATTTGTTTTGCATATAGTACCCAGAAAAGCTGATAATATGCCGTACATTTTGGAATTCTGAAGTGTAGGAATTTTAAAACGATTAGTCCTAAATTAAGCTTTTTCTTTTTGTTCTGGCTAACTCGTTTCTCATTTTGTAAGGGGCTCTATGAAAAGGAAGCAAAGATAGCATTGCTTTTATTGTTATTGCAGGTCTTAACCTTAGCATGCTGCATCTGTATCTTTCCAACTAAAGAAGCAGCTCTCTTCATCAAACACATTCCAGAAGTCAGCCGTAAAAGCACTGACAAGACAGAGCAGATTGATGCATTAACTCTCACTCATTGTTAACAGTTCCTTGGCTGAACTCTGGTCCTGCATTCCAGCTGCTGAAATCTGGTAAGTTAAAACATGCTAAAAGGGTCCAAAAAGGCTAATTGCAACTGCGTGCTGAACATTGTGTATATCTGTATTGACTTCAGTATAACTGTGTGCGTTTTTTACATTTTACAACATAATATTTAATCCTAGTATACCCATACCATGTGTTGCAATCTATTTCAGTTAATATAGTGTGCTTTTATACTTATATTTATTTCATAATTTCAATAAATGATGCAATCATAATCTACTGTTTTGTGCATAGGCTAATAACAGGGCTATGTCTGTATACTCCCATACACTCACCAACATATTTGGCCAGTGTGGTGGGCTGTAGCTGCCTCGCTTAGTGAAAGGGATTTTCAGTGCATTGACAAGGGTTACAGATGATGATAATGATTATATGTGTATATGTGTCTGTTATTCCCACCAATTTGGAGTTCCCGCCACCTTTATAATCTATCTAAGGGTGGTTCACTTTGCTCCCTGCTTGTCATGATTGTGAATGCCAACCATGAGTTCCTGCTGCCACTTGCATCTGCTGTCTGTTAATTCAATGACATCATCAACACTAAAGTCACTTGTGTTCTGTGTACACGTATCCTTGCACTGGAACTTTGAGTGACCCAGGAATCATTTGGAGGAAGCCATCTTGGCAAACAGTACAGTACCAGGCAGTGTCACCTTCTCTGTGTGAGGGGTGCCATAGGGCTTGACAAATTGGCCTAGTTTCTTCTGCTGACAGATGTATGTATGTCTCACTGCCAGACAACAGAAAGCCAAGGACACAGGACTGAGGGATCAGAATCTCAGTGTAGCTGATTACTTTTTGATTGCATCATCTGCATAAGCATTCTTTGATAAGGACAGTGTTCTTGGTTCCACAGCTTGTCATCAGATGCTGTGCGCAAGCAGAGCATAGCATCACTCCACAACTGATCTCAGTTGTATGGATTTTTCTACAGTAGTCATGCAGCACTTGCTCTAAAAGTACGTGCTCTCCAGTCACTTTCCCTGACCAGAAGGCAAGTCACTAAAAATACATATAGATTTTATTTTATCCATTATATGTAAACAAAACCTTTGCTGGAAAAATGGTTAGTTTAAATCAGCAGACTTTGGGGAAAAAAGCAAAGTTTGGGAAATAGAACATTCTGTGTGCAGGTTCACTGCAAAATGCCAACCCACAGAGGTCAAATATAACCAGCCAGAAAGTTAGAGTAAATATTTATGGATTCTAAACATGTGGCACACTCCTCCACCCACTAATTTTGGCAAGATGTCCATCTTCTGATTATATAGGTCATTAAAAGTTGCAAGGGCTCAAGCTATGATCAGAAAATGTAAAATGCAACCTGTAGTTTTGTAAACCAGAGATGTGAATAAGGATTATTTGTTTGTTTAATCCCCTTTGGTTCTAACTGAGACTAAAACCTTGAGAAATGTTCTTAATAAGCCAAAATATTCATAATATATATATATATATATATATATATATATATATATATATATATATATATATATATAACAAGTTGTACACATTTATGATGAGATTACCAAGTGTGTAAAGCCTTTATGCTATGCTTTTGCTTGAATTTTGTTATTTCTAACATTATTTTAAGCTAAGGTTTCTTGTAGCAGGTTTCACATTTAAATGTAACCGTTACATAATTATGATGCATGATTGTCTGGGACCATTTAACTTGTGCATGTTGTCCTAAGGCCACAATAAAACGTATTTCTTATTTCCTCATGTTTCACTTTATATGTTAATTTATTCCTCAGAAAAAGACAACAAATGTTGTCTCTGTAGCTCTGCAGATGTATCATGAAACCTGACCACATAATGATTACATGTAACAAACGTTTTGTGTGTGTTCTACTTAAAACAATGGTTTGTTCATGTTTAGCTTGTGTATTTCACATTTATAATGCAGATTTAGTTTCATATATAATTTATTTAAGTGTTTTGTTCCAAAATCAGTGTTGCCTTTTTTCATGTTGTTGGTTTTTTAATCAATATACAAAGGAAATGACAGAAAAAGAGAAAATTAACAGCATCAAAAAAACTAAATGCAGGTCGGAAATACAGGGTGACACTAGCATGAACCTGGACTTACAGTATGCCCCAGATTTATTCATACCTTTACTGAAGTGTGTAACTAATTAATTGCAATACAATACCGGTGTACACTGAACATTCCCCCCCCCCCCAAAAAAAAGAGTAATGAATTGTGTAACTATCCACATTGTATGTGTCAATAGCTTATCTATCAAAAATAAGTTACATATATTTCAAAATACAATACCCACTGCTGATATGTATTCTGTCAGAACGTTGACAGTCCTACTTTGATAACATAGAGGAGGCACTTACTGTGGCCTTTTAATATGTTCACCAATATCTTGGTAGACTTCTTGACCACACATAAACGCAGGACCTTTCAAGCTTGTCCAGTTTGTGTGGCTTCTGCTTTTTTTCAGTTTATGCCACAGATAGTCTAAGAGATTGGGGTCTGAAGACTGTGGTAGCAAGGACAGTGGTTTTGTGTTGCTTTAACCACTGGCTCATACTCTTGAATTTGTGCTTCAGACTGTCATTGTGCTAGAAGGTCCACTTGCAACTAAGCTTGAGATTCTCAACACCAGTTTCTGGATAAAATTCCCCGGTATGTATTTGGATTAGGCTTTTGGATTTATGGGATGGAGGGAACTCCTCATGAATGGTGTTGAGAGGTAGACCCCTGTGTCCAGTTGCAGTTGTGTGATATTCTGTGATCTGACTTTCCTGGTCTTTGTAATCTGCACTTTGTCCTGAACGTGGATGTTGAATTATGGATTTATCTACATATATTTCACCTTGAAGAAATATAAATAAAATTCAGCAACTGTTTTTGAATATTAAATTGCTGATCAACTATCAAAAGGTGCAAGAAGGTGAAATTGCATTTCTTTCCTAGTGATAAAAACCATCCTGTGTGTAAAATAAAGCTACAGAATAGTGAGAGATATGATACTCTTGTATTCTTTAAACTAAATAAGCAGTATAACGTATAAGAATGATGTCCTCCAAATTGTTGAGTGTCAAAGCAGTCATGTTTATTTACAGTAAAACAGATGAGCAGATGTATAGTGTTTTTTGTTGACTTTAAATGGTCTTGCATAACCCAGACAATTATGTTTTTTTAGACTTTAACTATACAGTACCTTTCTGTCATGTAGGTTGTAATATGTGTTTTGGGCATTTAGAATTCTGCTGCATGTATTCTCGTGGAAGGATTTATATATATATATATATATATATATATATATATATATATATATATATATATATATATATATATATATATATATATCAGAAGCAAAGGTGCTTTCTTTTTGATACTACATTAATTTATATGAAGTATAATATTTTTTCACTTGAGTATGTGTTAGTTTAAAATAAATTGTGACTGTAAAAATCTATTGTTTACTGTTTTATAGTAGTCATCGATTTATGAAAATGAATGCACTGTGAGTGGCATACTACAGTGAGGGAAAAAAGTATTTGATCCCCTGCTGATTTTGTACGTTTGCCCACTGACAAAGAAATGATCAGTCTATAATTTTAATGGTAGGTGTATTTTAACAGTCAGAGACAGAATAACAACAAAAAAATCCAGAAAAACGGATTTCAAAATAGTTATAAATTGATTTGCATGTTAATGAGGGAAATAAGTATTTGATCCCCTATCAATCAGCAAGATTTCTGGCTCCCAGGTGTCTTTTATACAGGTAACGAGCTGAGATTAGGAGCACTCTCTTAAAGGGAGTGCTCCTAATCTCTGCTTGTTACCTGTATAAAAGACACCTGTCCACAGAAGCAATCAATCAATCAGATTCCAAACTCTCCACCATGGCCAAGACCAAAGAGCTGTCCAAGGATGTCAGGGACAAAATTGTAGACCTACACAAGGCTGGAATGGGCTACAAGACCATCGCCAAGCAGCTTGGTGAGAAGGTGACAACAGTTGATGCGATTATTCACAAATGGAAGAAACACAAAATAACTGTCAGTCTCCCTCGATCTGGGGCTCCATGCAAGATCTCACCTCGTGGAGTTTCAATGATCATGAGAACGGTGAGGAATCAGCCCAGAACTACACGGGAGGATCTTGTTAATGATCTCAAGGCAGCTGGGACCATAGTCACCAAGAAAACAATTGGTAACACACTACGCTGTGAAGGACTGAAATCCTGCAGCGCCCGCAAGGTCCCCCTGCTCAAGAAAGCACATGTACAGGCCCGTCTGAAGTTTGCCAATGAACATCTGAATGATTCAGAGGAGAACTGGGTGAAAGTGTTGTGGTCTGATGAGACCAAAATCAAGCTCTTTGGCATCAACTCAACTCGCCGTGTTTGGAGGAGGAGGAATGACCCCAAGAACACCATCCCCACCGTCAAACATGGAGGTGGAAACATTATGCTTTGGGGGTGTTTTTCTGCTAAGGGGACAGGACAACTGCACCGCATCAAAGGGACGATGGACGGGGCCATGTACGTCAAATCTTGGGTGAGAACCTCCTTCCCTCAACCAGGGCATTGAAAATGGGTCGTGGATGGGTATTCCACCATGACAATGACCCAAAACACACAGCCAAGGCAACAAAGGAGTGGCTCAAGAAGAAGCACATTAAGGTCCTGGAGTGGCCTAGCCAGTTTCCAGACCTTAATCCCATATAAAATCTGTGGAGGGAGCTGAAGGTTCGAGTTGCCAAACGTCAGCCTCGAAACCTTAATGACTTGGAGAGGATCTGCAAAGAGGAGTGGGACAAAATCCCTCCTGAGATGTGCGCAAACCTGGTGGCCAACTACAAGAAACGTCTGACCTCTGTGATTGCCAACAAGGGTTTTGCCACCAAGTACTAAGTCGAAGTGGTCAAATACTTATTTCCCTCATTAACATGCAAATCAATTTATAACTTTTTTGAAATGCGTTTTTCTGAATTTTTTTGTTGTTATTCTGTCTCTCACTGTTAAAATACACCTACCATTAAAATTATAGATTGATCATTTCTTTGTCAGTGGGCAAATGTACAAAATCAGCAGGGGATCAAATACTTTTTTCCCTCACTGTAGTATGCCACTCACAGTGCATTCATTTTTATAAATTGATGACTACTGTAAAAATCATATTTCTTCTAAGATTCAAAACAAATATGTACCTTCCATATACATACAATACCTATATGGAACCTGCTATCCCGACACAGGGTTCCCCCTACTCTAAATATATAATATTTTACAATTTTCTGGATATAGTGGGAAATTAAGCACATGTACACTACCAGTCAAAACAGCTAAATTTTTCCAGTTTATATTGAAATTTACGCAGTTTAATATCTCAATGTACTCTGAAATTAAAGCATAGAACAACTAAACAATTGGAGATAAGAAAAATAAATATTGGATTGTTTTGTTTAACACAATGTAACCCCTTAAACTGACAAACCCCTATTGTACACCACATCCGTGTGCTTCTCTTTAATCCCATGTGTACTCTTCACTGTTGTGTTGACTCTCAGTCAGAAACATTTGGTTTTTATACCCCCTGAAATTACGCCCCCCTTTCACATTCTGAAATGGGGGGGTGGGGGGATACTTGGTCTGAGTAGGAATACAAAATCTCAAAAAATATTGACAATTATGACAAATTCTGGTACCAGACAGTCTACTGATCAAAACAAGACCATCCACGTTTCGGTAGAAGCAACACACACCTGTAGAGAGCTCAAAATGTCAAGATGGAAAACTCTGTTTACAGTGTACTAATACACAATGATTGTACATAATTGGATCTGAACTTCTCTGTATTTGATAGAACATCAGATAATATATACTGGATTAATCATTAGGATGTTCTGAACAAAACAAGCCTATCTACAAAGAAATCTGATCGAAACTGAGTGATCTGTGACCGTCTGAATGAGATCTCCCCCCTCCACCCCCAGAGCAGACTGCGCGTTTACCCCTGCCATCTGAATGATGGCGGGCGACACGGAAACTGTAAATCAGATGTGTTTGAGAATGAAATGCACTGGGAGCCAAGAGAATCAGCTTTCAAACGATGTGCGCGTTGTAGGAATACAGTGTAACTTCTATGCACAGTTTTTGGTAACCTAAAATTTTTGTTGAACCTCTGGCAGTTTACCTTTGTACCATTTCAGGTTATTCACTGGACTTGAACTGCTTACATTTCAATAAAAACTTGAAAAATGGGGGTGTTCGAAAACTTTTGACCGGTAGTGTATATCATCCTTTAGATGCCTAGGTTTTTTGGATTAAAAGTTTGACTTTAAAAGGTGCTCTGTCGGTTCATAAATGACTAGAAAGCATTTAACATATTTTTTCTTCCACTCATTTATGTTTTTTAGCTTTGTGTTTTTTCACATCAGAGGAAACATGATCTAGGCTTTGACATTCACACCATAGACACAACTATCCATTTAGCAACTTGTTCTGGATTTATTTTTCCATAAATGCCTCACACTAAACAAGTCACCATTGGAACTTACCTTAGTGCTGTTTGCTATTACAGATTTGATGTTATAAGTACCACTTATAAAGGAAAATGTTATCATATTCATGTGCCATACAGAATCACCTTCACATGAATCTTATGCTTCTCTTTGAATGTCTTTTTCATCACACAATGTGGATAGTATAGCATGTAGAAATTCCAGGAGTCACAGCATTTATTGTTTTACAGATGGAATGCAAACGTAATAGGAAATGCTATGTGCATAATAGGATTAAACAAGGATTTTTATTGTTAGTAGGAATAATAAGGGTATTATCCATTGTGTCTGTTTAAAAGCGGGTAATTTTGTGAAAGTTCACTTTGCCATTTATCCAGTGATTCATAACATTCAATTGTCCTTTGATATTATTTATGAGAAAAAAACAAAGGAAGCTGGCAATCCAATGACATTAGGTAAACCTTCAGCTTTAGGGGTTCTGCACAGTATTGACATGGCTGATTACGGGCAGGAGATTGTACTTCAAATAACTGGATGATGAGTCAGAGTTCCCCTTTAGTGACACATACGTTTGTCTATGTAATTGTATCAGTTATTTATTTGATTTATTGAAAATTGATGGAAAGCTAATTAAAAAAATCACTTTTACAACTGAGTGTCCCAAAGATGTTGTTCATAACTGCACTGCAAACCAAACCTTCAATCATACACTGAAACGCTGCCATGGCTGGAGTTCATGTGTCACATGGAAGAAGATACACATCAAATATTAAAAGTAAAATTGACAGTATTTCTGTGTACAATACTGTGTTTATTTTCCAAGTGTAGCTAACAGGTAACACTGTTAGCTCTTCACTATTCTGGCTACTGAGAAAATCAGTGAAGAAAACTACTGATTTCATTAGAAGAAAATCCCTGACCCAGGGTGGCTTACACCTGTCACAAAATACACTGCTCCAATGATTTACATAATATAGTAAAGTACAATAAATGCAAACTGCAGGATACAGCAATATACAGTACAGGTCTAGTGACAAAATACAGTGCAGAGGTTCATCCCTAATGTGTGTAGTGGGTAGATCAGGCATCATTATCAATATTACATTTAGGGTTTATAATTATAATGTAATAATTTATGGGAGATAAACTTTATCATATTAATGACAGCAAACAAACAAAGAGGAATATGAATGTGTAATGAGCCTTTATTCAATGTATGTATTACAGTGCAATGGGACTCAGTTTGGTAACTGTCTAAATAATGCCTGATTAAAATGTTGATGTCTTTCCATTCAAAGGCTACTAAAAAATCCCATCCCATATCACAGTGTCGTGGTGAACATAGATCCAAATGGTCACAGTACCAAGTGTGGAAACATCACATCCTGAAACACAGAAGAGCTCTCCTTTGGGGTCTTTACAGCAGCCATGATTGTGATTGTGAATGTTACACTTTTAAGTTCTAAATGACCAACACATGAGTACATAATAACCAATCATTTTAGGGACTGTGACAGTTTCCCTTTAAGTAAGTAAACTATGAATAACAGAACAATCAATTCTTCAAGGACTCTAAAAAGTACAAAATCTTAATCTTAATCCCAAACCCTTCCGACTCCGAATTGAATGAAGCTGTAGGACAATAGTAAGTACATAATGATTTAATGAAATTTTATTTTCAAAATGTGGTCATACAAAATACCAATGTTAGGATGAATAGAAATATCACTCTCTGGTTGTGTTGTTGTGTATCTATTAGCATTTAATGTTTTATAACACAGATATTTGGAAATATCTGTGTGGTTTGGGGGTGTTTTCTCAGATTATTTGTCAATGGCGCTGTGGGAATATGGAATGTGCAGCAATCGGATCATTATGCATTGCAGAACCATGTGAGGTATTCTCAGCTACTACTCATGGTGAAGGATTTACATTCCAGCAAGATAAGACAGAAGCAATCTTCTAATTTTTCCACAATGTTTAAACTGGAAGGAATCTCAAAGAGTGATGAAAGTCATAACTTGGCTCCTGTAATCTGCCTGTAATAGTATCATTGGTCCCAGAGTCTATGCAAAAGTATACAAAAAAAAAAACAGCATTATGTATTTCCAGTTTCAGTGACAAGCTATAGAAGGAATGCAGTAACATCTCCAAGTATGTAATCACTGGATTTAAGAGAATTCCAGCTTAGCCATGACTGATCTGAAGAGTTGCATGGGTGTGTGTATGTTTTGCAGGCATGTGTGTCCATGTAGTGTACATGTGAAAGAGCTTAATGTTTCTCATATTTTGTTTCTGTTTCCCAATGGTTTGTTCTATTATCATTGGTGTAACGTGGGGCAAAATAACTCATACTAGTTGCCTGCAAACCTCTGTGCACCAAGATCTGTTACTATTTGGTTGAAGTATGTATGTGTATATATTTACACTCACCTAAAGGATTATTAGGAACACCTGTTCAATTTCTCATTAATGCAATTATCTAACCAACCAATCACATGGCAGTTGCTTCAATGCATTTAGGGGTGTGGTCCTGGTCAAGACAATCTCCTGAACTCCAAACTGAATGTCTGAATGGGAAAGAAAGGTGATTTAAGCAATTTTGAGCGTGGCATGGTTGTTGGTGCCAGACGGGCCGGTCTGAGTATTTCACAATCTGCTCAGTTACTGGGATTTTCACGCACAACCATTTCTAGGGTTTACAAAGAATGGTGTGAAAAGGGAAAAACATCCAGTATGCGGCAGTCCTGTGGGCGAAAATGCCTTGTTGATGCTAGAGGTCAGAGGAGAATGGGCCGACTGATTCAAGCTGATAGAAGAGCAACTTTGACTGAAATAACCACTCGTTACAACCGAGGTATGCAGCAAAGCATTTGTGAAGCCACAACACGTACAACCTTGAGGCGGATGGGCTACAACAGCAGAAGACCCCACCAGGTACCACTCATCTCCACTACAAATAGGAAAAAGAGGCTACAATTTGCACAAGCTCACCAAAATTGGACAGTTGAAGACTGGAAAAATGTTGCCTGGTCTGATGAGTCTCGATTTCTGTTGAGACATTCAGATGGTAGAGTCAGAATTTGGCGTAAACCGAATGAGAACATGGATCCATCATGCCTTGTTACCACTGTGCAGGCTGGTGGTGGTGGTGTAATGGTGTGGGGGATGTTTTCTTGGCACACTTTAGGCCCCTTAGTGCCAATTGGGCATCGTTTAAATGCCACGGCCTACCTGAGCATTGTTTCTGACCATGTCCATCCCTTTATGACCACCATGTACCCATCCTCTGATGGCTACTTCCAGCAGGATAATGCACCATGTCACAAAGGTCGAATCATTTCAAATTGGTTTCTTGAACATGACAATGAGTTCACTGTACTAAACTGGCCCCCACAGTCACCAGATCTCAACCCAATAGAGCATCTTTGGGATGTGGTGGAACGGGAGCTTTGTGCCCTGGATGTGCATCCCACAAATCTCCATCAACTGCAAGATGCTATCCTATCAATATGGGCCAACATTTCTAAAGAATGCTTTCAGCACCTTGTTGAATCAATGCCACGTAGAATTAAGGCAGTTCTGAAGGCGAAAGGGGGTCAAACACAGTATTAGTATGGTGTTCCTAATAATCCTTTAGGTGAGTGTATATAGTACACAGTAAGTAAATAAATAGTCATATATTCAAGTTCTATCAGAGCTCTTTGTATGTCATGATATAATTCATAGAGACAATATTATCATCCATATAATATGAGATTTAAGGAAAGCAAGGGTGACTGAAAAAGAAAACAATGTTACAAAGCTTGTAAATTGTGAATGTTACAACTAGCCTGCTAGAGAAAAATAAAATGGTCAAATGTACGATGCTAAAAAATAACCTTCTGATGTTACCTTTGCCCACGTCGACACTTGTGTAGCCAGCAATTATAGTATAATGATTAGAATTGCACTTAAACACAGCACTCATTTACCTTCCATTACCAGTTCTTAGTTGTCATAAAGGCAGCTCAACTTGTGTTGTAAATTGTATGCCTTTCACTTTAAACTATACACATTCATTTGTTAAGTACACAATATCAGTATATGTTAGTTTAGACAGCATGTGTATTGATAAAAAGTTGAGAATGTTTTTAAGCTTCAATGTAATCATTACTGTTGCTTTAGATTGGTCAAATCTATGCCTGCTTGAATGTAAATAAACTGAAGCAGTAAACATTATTTTTGTATATTTAAAATAAAACAAAACTACAATGTACACATTTAATTTTCACAGTTATGCTCAATTTCCCTTGCGTTTGCCCTTCAATACTCATCTTGAAAGCTCAGGCATTATCCTGATTATTGCACAGAACTAATGGTCAATGTCATAAACAACTGTCTTATCTCTTCACTCTACCTGAGTCACTGTCTAATGTGTATGAAACAAATAAAAATTTCAAAATCCATTTAGATGGTGTCACAAATTGAAAAGGGGCAAACAAGCAATAGTTTCAAGTAACAATGGGAGACAAAAAGCAATCTAAAACATTAAGATAAAAAAAAATCAGTGGCTTTACACAAATTCCTTAATGTAAGTGGTCTCAACGCTTTTCTGAAATAGACATTTCATTGTATGATTCACCTATCAATCTTAATTATAAGGCCAAAGAATGACAGACCTAAGGGTAGAAACGTTTTCCATCTCCTTGATTATACCAAGGCTTTTTCATAGGCTAACTGTAAGCAGCTGCTTGCACTTCAGTAGTAAAATGTAAATCTAAACACTGCCTGTTTATGTAGCTAAAGCTTCTAATCATGCAAACGTATAATCCTCTGACACACAGTATCTTTAAGAGTTTGATTTAAAGGCAAATCTCTTCAATTAGACCTCTCAACAAACCAGAAATCCAGAGTCTCGGAATGACTTATTAACCCTTAAGGAAAACAAATAATAGCAACTTCATTATTATTATTATTATTATTATTATTATTATTATTATTATTATTATTATTATTATTATTATTATTATTATTATTATCACTGAGATTCATTTGAGGATGTGGTATCATGTGAGGGATGCAGTACTGGTATTGGAGAGAAGCAAACCTTTTCCTATTAGTATTCTGGCTTCAATAGTGCCAGTTGTTAGATGGATGTCAGACCCATTCAACTGACTTCTGTCTCTGTGTCATTATATATTTGTGCCTGCAGTTGTTTCTTGTGGCACCCAGGTTTCATGATTACCACCACTGATGTCTACTTGGAGTTTACCAAAGTTAGGCCAGATTAAATCAAAACTTTGACCCACCCACTAATAGAAAACTACACAACTGTACTCAGTTGTGTCTTAATTTTAAGTAAGATACCACTTTCTTCTAATCATAAATGTAAACACTACTATGGACAGATTTGTAGTTTTCTATTAGCGGGTGGGTCAAAGTTTTGATTTAATCTGGCCCATTGTCTCTTTCCAATGTTGTATTGCGGCTTTTGCTGTGAGATTCTTTTAGAACTTTTGCACTTCATGCCAATCTGTTTCTGTACTGTATATGCAACTTAAATTAAACATAAATTAAAATACAAGAAGTAAATGTTGTATTAATATCATTGTGATCTGTCAGATTCACTGGAACTGCTGTAACAGCTTCACAAAATGCACAAATATATTTTTGTTGGTATAAAAATAATTTTATTTTCCTTTTGTTCTATGTTTTATTGTGAAACGAAATGTAGCTGGATTGCTTTTAAGCCAAAGACAGTCTAATAGCTAAGCTCCATCCTACTATTACTACAACTATATATAAAAACATGTGGTGGTGAAAGTTCCAGTTATTTATAATTCCCACTGGGGAATACTACAAAGACATACATCAACAAGAGCAAACCATTTTGATGCATTCATTTGCTAAATATCCATCAGTGGTTGTGATCAATGCCAAAATGTCTCAAGACTGACAAGATATTATTATTGTAGTGCCAGGGGGGAAATGAACAAAGAAATGTCCTGATCCTTCCCTAACAATGAGGGCCTATTCTCTTACAAGGCACCTGGGTTCCAGGGTCTGTTCACCAATGATCTTTGTATTACCCTGGCAGAAGACAGGCAATGTTTTTATATATATATATATATATATATATATATATATATATATATATATATATATATATATATATATATATATAAACACACACACACAGAGCAGAGAGCAGAGAGCAGAGAGGCATATATATATATATATATATATATATATATATATATATATATATATAAATGCTCAGTGGCATAGGCACATTGTTTTTTCTTACATGAAGCCCGTCCTCTCAACTCACTCATGTATAGCTATATAATTTGAACTAAATAAATTATGTCTTAATGTTCAACCACCATATGTTAATATGCCTTTCTTTTCCTCCCCTTTCTCTTTTACTCTCTATATCTTAAAGGCCTGATTTCTGAATTACAAGTTCCAAAAGACAGAACAAAAGTTTCATTTGTGAAAAGCTTAGCCTCCTAGCTCCAGGGTCTGCATGCAACACCTGCTTCATTTTAAATGTTAGTAATGAGAAGGATTAGAATACTGAAAAATAAAGAATGAAACTGAACCCTGGTTTCAGTTTGCATTACACCTTGAGTTTATTTTTAATGTATAGTAATAATACAGTCTCCTCCCTGACTTGAAAATTGTTTTCACTGTGGAGAAAATACAAATACCTCCAATATTTTTTGATTTGTTCTTGTTTTTTTGACAGTGCTAAATATAATTTAATATAATCTGATTACTCATTCTGATTTTAAGTAGAAGCAGAAAGCCTTCTCATTCTTTAAACATATTAACTGAGACAAAATATTTGTATTACATTTGTATATATTTGCGTAGTTATGATTATCATTATGATTATTATTATGCATTTTCCCTTTTTATATTTACTGTCATATAATATTTCATATGAAATGAATGATTACAGCATCTCAAATGGTATGTTAAACCCTATAGGCCCTATATATATATATATATATATATATATATATATATATATATATATATATATATACACACACAAATATTGTAGGTTGTTTTCCTTTTAAAATAATGTTTAATGGGGCCTCCATGGATCAGACTTGTTTGTCCAGCAAATCCCACAGATGCTCAATTGGATTGAGATCTGGGGAATTTGGAGGCCAAGTCAACACCTTGAACTCGTGATTCATCAGACCAGGCCACCTTCTTCCATTGCTCCGTGGTCTAGTTCTGATGCTCACGTGCCCATTGTAGGCACTTTCGACAGTGGACAGGGGTCAGCATGGGCACCCTGACTGGTCTGCGGCTACGCAGCCCCATACGCAACAAACTGCGATGCACTGTGTGTTCTGACACCTTTCTATCAGAACCAGCATTAACTTTTACAGCAATTTGAGCTACAGTAGCTCGTCTGTTGGATTGGACCACATCAGTGCATCAGTGAGCCTTGGCTGCCCAAGACCCTGTCACCGGTTCACCGCTTTTCCTTCCTTGGACCACTTTTGATAGGTACTGACCACAGCAGACCGGGAACACCCCACAAGAGCTGCAGTTTTGGAGATGCTCTGACCCAGTCGTCTAGCCATCACAATTTGGCCCTTGTCAAAGTCGCTCAGATCCTTACGCTTGACCATTTTTCCTGCTTCTAACACATCAACTTTGAGGACAAAATGTTCACTTGCTGCCTAATATATCCCACTCACTGACAGGTGCCATGATAACGAGATTATCAGTGTTATTCACTTCACCTGTCAGTGGTCATAATGTTATGGCTGATAGGTGTATATGACAATATAATTCTATCATACAAATTTGATTAGGTATCTTTAAAAATAGCTGGAGGTTGGAAGACATTATATGACTATGCCATAATTATGAAACCAAAAATAATATTACAGGTAGAAGTTGTTTGTTGATTGTTATTACTGTTGTTATTTTCACATTGTGTCCAGGCATATGTTGAGAAAACAGAACTGCAATTTTACAGCACATTTCTTCCTTGTCTCGATTTCATTCAAACATCATTAACTGACTTTACGGAATGTAATATTTCAGACATTTAAACGTTAAACACCCCCCAGAAATATCTGATTCATCAAACAAATACAACCAAGTTAAACAGTATTATAGCACCTAGTTCCAGGGTAAATCATACCTTCAACCCACCTGCCCACTGCAAATGAAAAGCAGTATTAACGGCAGGTCTGCCTCATGTGGGAGGAAGCACTGGAGCTGTACTTTGGGCCTAGTATGTGGTCAGAGTTTTGATTGGGACCATGCCTCGGACCTGTTAATAGACCATGAGCTAAGATTTGTGACGTTTATTATTTTTACTAGGTCAAACCATCACAATTATTTACTACTCAGAATAGTGATACAAACAATAGCATATCATATTTTTTCATCTGTTTTGACTGACATAGTCCCTTTAAAGCCCATATGGATATCAAAGGGTGCAGAATTGACACTTTAGGAGAATAAAAGCAAGAACAGGCCCCCGATACAGTAATTTTATATTTATGCTTGCATGTGGAACATCTGGTGGAAGAGCAATCTCAACATAAGTGTTTTAGTATTTCCTCATAATTAATTGCACATGTACATAACAAGGGCTACTGGCTATTCAGTTTTAGTCTACAAAAGTCCTCTGTGCTTCATCTAAAGAGCAGTAACCAAGAGCTCCTGATTAAAATATACTTTTACTTTGTCATTTGGCCCATGAAAACAGCTCTGTTTCTGTGAAGAAATGTATATCTCACGGAGAATTAAGAAATAACAACTAGTCATGATGTAATCCCAGAAAAGGGAGTTCATTTATAGGGTAGACATAGTTTTATAATTTCATGTAGACCACTGCTTAAACAGTTTATGCCTTTCAGCAAGTATTCTAATATTGTTCTTTGTTACTCATTTTGGCCTTCATAACATAAAGCTATCCATGAATTGCAAATTAAAAAACATATATATTAAATGGAGAAATGCACAACCAATACACATATAGAAGTATATTCTTAATTAACCTAATCCAGGTAATGGATTATGCTTTCCTGTGGTGGAGGTATGCTGTACGTCTGCTTGAGCATAACATGGAGATACACCAGCTTTTTTTTAGATTGAGGGTTGCAAATAAAACTGATATGACTTTTGCTGGTTAACAACTCGACCACTTCTTTAATTACATGACACTGAGATATTGATACATGAATTTGTTATGTATAGATTGGATTACTGGAATGCTATTCTGTCAGGTAGCACACATAGAGCCATTTATGGACTTCAGTTAATTCAAAATGTTGCTGCAAGGATCTTAACTCATACAAAGAAACATGAACACATCACTCCAGTATTAGCTTCTCTTCATTTGGCTCCAAGTGTATACAGTATAGATTTCAAAGTCCTCCTATTTCCATTCAAATCACTAAAGGGACTGGCACCTCTCTATTTAAAGATCTTCTTATCGAATACACTCCAGGTCAGTCAATGCGATCCCAGACAGTTATCTGCTGGTTCCAAAAATACACAAGAAAATCACAGGTGGCAGAGCATTCAGTTATAGGGCCCCAACACTGTGTAATGATCTTCCAGCCTATGTGAGAGATGCCTTCTCTGTCTCAGCCTTTAAACCACGGCTGAAGACTATTTTACCTCAATATATCTAGTCACCATAACCCATGGACATGCTTTGTACAGTGTATTATGTCATCTCCTGCATTTTACTATCAGTAGCTGAGCACAAGTTTCTCTCTTTTTGTCTTCCAGCAATAGCCCCCTCTGAGGGGTTGACGAGGCATCCTGTCCCCCACCCTGGATGGGCCCCCACTAGAGGGAAGACCACAGCTAGCAGCACCACTTAAGACCTTTCTGATCTTCTTGCTGCTGTATCATATAATTATACTGCGTGGAGGGGCAGCAACCATTAGGCCTAGGTCTAAAGCCATGGACCCCCAGAGATTTATTTTCTCCCATAACAATCTGCCATCCCATAGGAGTTTTTGGTTCTCTCCTCCGTGTCTAATGGTTTATTTTATTTTAATTATTTATGTTTTTTTAATTTTTTCCTTTAATTGTTTATTTCTTTGTTTATATGAAATCTTTAAAGTGCTCTCTGGCTACCCCGCAAAGGACGCTATAGTAAATAAACTTTGGTCGATTGATAAAACTGTATGAATGTATATTTTTGGCTCAGTGTTCTTAGGTATGTCAGTATCAAACAGATGTGTATTCTAGCACAAAATAAAAAAATAGCAGACATATGTATTTTCATTTTAACATGCAGGTCTGAGATATAAAGCCACAAACGTATGGTTTCAAAGAGTAGGCAATGTATTAAATGACAGGTCTGAAATGCAGACATAAATTTCAAAGAGAGAAAATCCCTTATGTACCAGTACAAAACGATATTGCTGTCTGCTTTTCGTTACCTTTCATTGCAGACATCTTTTTATATTTATGTCGAGAGGTTTCCTAGCAGTGTAAAACATAACAGTTCCTGTTTTTACTTGCACTGTTGTCATTATAAAGTGTTGCCCAGAACTGCATACACACTGAGATTAAAGTATGATGTTATCAGATTGATCATTAGGAAAAACATTCTCATTGATTGTTATAGATAAAACGTTTTCTACACATTGAGCAGTCTTGCCTGGTAAAATGTCCAGGACCACCATGTTAAAATCTAATCTTATGCCAAACCACATAAATCACTAACAAGAATGTTTTCACAGTAGTGGTGCTTTACTTGACTATTCTTTTAACTTTATCACTGTTTCAGAAGCTTGAAAACACTAAACATATTTCTGCTGATGAATGAATTCTACAGCAACGTTATTCAAAAAATAAAAAGTAGAAAAAATGTTTGATGGGTGATGCTTTGCTAAAGTAGACAAAGGTAGGCATTTGTGTAAATATTTGGTCAAGATACAGTAAATATCCTTGATCAAGCATTTTAATGTATTTGATTTAACCCTGAAAACGTGTATACATGGAAGTCAGTTGGAGGATGAAATTCTAATACTCATTACCAACAATTAATAACTAAATTAACAAGTAAAATGGCAGAAATGTCTATTTGAGGAAAACTGCTATACACTTGCAATTCATTATCTCACAGTTGGATGTGTCTATATTTTAGTATGTCTTGTTGCTTTTCTTATCATCGTCTTCATCATCATTAGTGTGTATCACTGGTTGTTATAGCACCTTTATACAGGTTTAAGGGGATTTCAACACATTCCTCTATATTCATTAGTTAAAACTACTCCATATTCTCTTTTTTTTGGGGAGGGGGGGTGGGATTACCAAAATATAGAAAGTTCAAGCTAACTATTTAGAGAGAGCAGTATAAATACCAATAAAGCTCTGTCATGTACATATCACAAAATAATACTTTATACAAATACTTTATACAAAATAATATCCACGATGAATTCACATAACTCTGAAGTTGTATTCCCTAACTTTAAATTTTTTGTTACCTATTCCAGGAGTTCAAAGAGGAAATAATGATGAACAAAGTGGCACCTAAATTAAAGTCTCAGATGGATTTAGTTTCACTTTCTCATTTTGTCTCTCACCCAAAAGCATCTGAAGTTGGTATTCAAAACAAGTTGGGGAAAAGGGATTGTAATTAACAGTTCAAAAGCATTTTTTTCAAAGACCTCATTCATAGCTATGCCATTTCCTTAACTTTGAAATCAATTACAGATGCTTTGTTGACTTTACATTGTCACTAAGACTAGATAACAGAGACGGTGATAAACTTATTAAAAACAGACGCTCTCTGTAGCACATCTTCTAGAGGTGTCGTTTATGAAAGGAATGCAGTCAATTTATGGATTGTTAAAACACACAATATCCCATTAATGACAATAATATTTTCAGGTAAGGAAAGCAATAATCAAAAAAGTAATTGCTAACCACAACTTGCTGGCAAGTTCCTTCCAATACAGATGCAGCTGTACAGCTGTGTAGATGGTATGTCATATCTTTGCAAGTGTTACATTAAAGATGCATTTTTTCTTTCAAAACTGATTTAAAAATATATAAATAAAATTGTGGATAACAAAACTCCCTTCTTAAAAGTTATATATGGATTTTCCACTTTGTGGTGATACCATATACCAGTAATATAAAACACACACACACACACACACACACACACACACACACATACACTCACCTAAAGGATTATTAGGAACACCTGTTCAATTTCTCATTAATGCAGTTATCTAACCAACCAATCACATGGCAGTTGCTTCAATGCATTTAGGGGTGTGGTCCTGGTCAAGACAATCTCCTGAACTCCAAACTGAATGTCTGAATGGGAAAGAAAGGTGATTTAAGCAATTTTGAGCGTGGCATGGTTGTTGGTGCCAGACGGGCCGGTCTGAGTATTTCACAATCTGCTCAGTTACTGGGATTTTCACGCACAACCATTTCTAGGGTTTACAAAGAATGGTGTGAAAAGGGAAAAACATCCAGTATGCGGCAGTCCTGTGGGCGAAAATGCCTTGTTGATGCTAGAGGTCAGAGGAGAATGGGCCGACTGATTCAAGCTGATAGAAGAGCAACTTTGACTGAAATAACCACTCGTTACAACCGAGGTATGCAGCAAAGCATTTGTGAAGCCACAACACGTACAACCTTGAGGCGGATGGGCTACAACAGCAGAAGACCCCACCGGGTACCACTCATCTCCACTACAAATAGGAAAAAGAGGCTACAATTTGCACAAGCTCACCAAAATTGGACAGTTGAAGACTGGAAAAATGTTGCCTGGTCTGATGAGTCTCGATTTCTGTTGAGACATTCAGATGGTAGAGTCAGAATTTGGCGTAAACAGAATGAGAACATGGATCCATCATGCCTTGTTACCACTGTGCAGGCTGGTGGTGGTGGTGTAATGGTGTGGGGGATGTTTTCTTGGCACACTTTAGGCCCCTTAGTGCCAATTGGGCATCGTTTAAATGCCACGTCCTACCTGAGCATTGTTTCTGACCATGTCCATCCCTTTATGACCACCATGTACCCATCCTCTGATGGCTACTTCCAGCAGGATAATGCACCATGTCACAAAGGTCGAATCATTTCAAATTGGTTTCTTGAACATGACAATGAGTTCACTGTACTAAACTGGCCCCCACAGTCACCAGATCTCAACCCAATAGAGCATCTTTGGGATGTGGTGGAACGGGAGCTTCGTGCCCTGGATGTGCATCCCACAAATCTCCATCAACTGCAAGATGCTATCCTATCAATATGGGCCAACATTTCTAAAGAATGCTTTCAGCACCTTGTTGAATCAATGCCACGTAGAATTAAGGCAGTTCTGAAGGCAAAAGGGGGTCAAACACAGTATTAGTATGGTGTTCCTAATAATCCTTTAGGTGAGTGTATATATATATCATCACAAAGCTATCATAATAAGAACATAAGAACACAAGAAAGTTTACAAACGAGAGGAGGCCATTCGACCCATCATGCTCGTTTGGTGTCCATTAATAACCGAGTGATCCAAGGATCCTATCCAGTCTATTTTTAAATGTTCCCCAATTTTTCAGCTTCAACCACATCGCTGGGGAGTTTGTTCCAGATTGTGACAACTCTCTGTTTGAAGAAGTGTCTATTGTTTTCCATCATGAATACCTTGAAGCCCAATTTCCATTTGTGTCCCTGGGTGCGTGTGTCCCTGCTGATCTGGAAAAGCTCCTGTGGTTTGATGTGGTCGATGCCCTTCATGATTTTGAAGACTTGAATCAAGTCCCCACGTAGTCTCCTCTGTTCCAGGGTGAAAAGGTTCAGTTCCTCAGTCTCTCAGTAGGACTTTCCCTTCAGACCTGGAATAAGTCTGGTTGCTCTCCTCTGAACTGCCTCTAGAGCAGCGATATCTTTCTTGAAGTGTGGAGCCCAGAACTGTCCACAGTATCCAGATGAGCTCTAACTAGTGCATTGTACAGTCTGAACATTACTGCCCTTGTTCTCAATTCTACACTTTTGACAATATACCCTAACATCCTGTTTGCCTTTTTTATTGCTTCCCCACATTGTTGGATGGAGAAAGTGAGGAGTCCACATAGACTCCTAGGTCTTTCTCATGTGAGACTTCATCTAGTTCTATTCCTCCCATAGTGTAATTATAGTGGACATTTTTGTTATCTGCATGTAATACCTTGCACTTGTCCACATTGAATTTCATCTGCCAGGTGTCAGCTGAATATTATCTAAGTCCCTAATAATTTGATTAAGTGTGTCAGTGAAATCTTGTATTCTTTCGTTGACAATGTTGCTTTATTTACAGCAGAAATCACATGTGACTATAATTCATTTGAGGCCCAATTTTAACAGGTGCAATGTCACCTGGAAAATATTATTACTATCTTCCTTAAAATAAAAAAATAAAAAAATAACAATGCAAAATGAAATATAAAATACGTTATTGGAAAACAAAATATGAAATACTTTACCTATTCCTACATTCCAATCTATAATCTATCCTGACAGATTAACAGGAGGCTTTCATCCTCTACATATGTTTTAATTCAACCTGATAGGTAAAATAGGTTGTTTGTAGAGCATGTTTCAGCTGCCTGTCAAAAGCTGGCTAGGGAGCTGTGCAATTATTACAATATGTACTACCTAATAACACACACTGCTGTAAACCACACTGAAAACAATGATATCTCCATTGCCAAGAATGTCACGATGAAACCATCATTCATTCATCTGCTCAACACACTGCAGTGCAAAACCAAAACGTGTTGAAATAGTCAGGATTTTAAGATGTTGCTGTTGCCGTTTCAGATAAGATGCTTAAACAGTGACTCAAACTTGTTTTAATTTAAGTGTTTCCTATTGATTTATGTTTTAATTAATCCATCAGAATGTCATGGTTGTAAGCAGATGCTGCATTCAACTAGTTTTCAACTTTGATAAACAATTACCTCGAGCTGGTTTCTCGATAGAAACATTAGTGAATGCTTTTGCTAATTACTGTATTTCTAAAAACCCAACCCTGTGTTACCTTTAAATAACTACCAGATATGTTTAATTTTTTTTTTTTCAGTGAAAACACAGAAGACATCTGGGAGCACTGAGCCTTGCTTAATGTAGATGTTCTACATAATTTGAAGACAGCAAAAGGTTTTGGCAGAGATTCACCTACATACTGTACTATAACATATTTTGCTCAGAATATCTATCAGTGGTGTCCACACACTCTGGGGGGCAACCCTATCAAATGTAGAGAGAAAAAAAAAAAAAAACATTTAAATCACACTATGCATCAGCTAAGATATTAATTTATCTGTGTGACTCAGACAGATGCTGAACTATTCAATTACTTATAACAGTAGATGCATAGATCCAATGTCCTGGAGCTAAACCAAAAGCATGCAAAAGAGTATTAATAGTCCTCTACTTTGATGTCAATTAATTCCCTTTGCAGTCAAAGTTTCACTATTCCATCATACAGTGCACTACGGTCTCCTCCAGACAGGAAATCTGACATAAATTGAGTACAACTGTTATTGTGATTGGGTCTAGGTTTTATTAAGTGTATGCTTACAAATTAAATAAGTATTTTTGATTATGTCGCCAGTCTGTAAAATTCAGCTTCATAATTGAGTATGTATATGAATGTATCTATTTATTTATTAAATATTATGCTTTAACAAATATAATTATTTTTATTTTCTGACAAAAACAGTGGCAATACTTTTAGGGCTAAGAAGGTACCCTCAAGGCAGTTTCCTTAGCCCTTTTTCCTCACATACAGATAAATAAAGGGCATTTGCTATTTAAGTAGCTCTTTAGAAGAACATGAAAGTGTGTCTGCATGTGTTGTAGATAAAAAAAGACAAATTAACATGCTTAACAGTTCCTGCTTCTGTGTAGTGAATTAGTGCCAGGAAGTAAGATAAAACATTATCTGTAATCAAACGGACAATTTTATTAAATCAAATTATAATCTACCTTTCATAAAATACTTATTAATAAAACCACTCTATCATGCCAAAGGAAAACAAAAGAAAACTTGTGAGATATAGAACTCATTGTGCACGTGGGGATGTTTTACCAACTACTGTAGCTGTTCCTTATTTTCTAAACATCTGTGCTTTATGACCTTGCTCAAACTCCAACAATCAATTTTACTACTTACTTAACATCCTGTATGTGTAACACAATCTTGTACTTAAACAAAAGTTTTAAAGCAAGAAAAAAACAGAAAAAAACACAAATCCACATGGAGCATCCAGCCATTTCCCTCCAAAACTGGAATTTTCCAGGTTAGGACATAATGAGTTTTGGAAACATTATGTGCAAACCTTTTATAAATGATGAGAATGCATAATTGTGATCAATCTACTAAACATTAAAAAAAAAATCAGGGGTGAAATCAATTCATTCACTTCAAGTCTATTCTTATCTATTTCAAAATTCTATTTCCACAGTTAAAAATCAATATCAATCAACACAACTATTCAATTAAAAGTGAAGATTATGAAAATCAATATCCTTGGAAAAGCATATAAACTGTAGGCATATAGTCTTATTATTCTTTATTAGTGTGTAAATATTACATGAAGGCTGATATACCTCATGGTATGGGTGGTAACACATGGTCAGCAATGGTTAAGTGCTTTGAGATCCTTCAGAAGCTCTACAAATGTAATCAGTCATTTTAATTGTTGTCAATTAAAACATCTATGAAGCCTGTAGATAACCTTTTCACCTGGGACCATATTTCTCAGGCAGTTTGAAACAGGACGGTTTTGTATACTTGCCCCTAAACTGAACAAAATGAATGCTTAAACTGAGCATTAAACCTTTGATGAGTTATTATTGTTGCCAGGTGCTTGTGCTATCTGTGGAGCATCTAGTTTTTCCCATACTTAGATGTGTAAATGGGCATGTTCCAGTCTTTAACTGCAGAATACCAGCTGTATTAAAAAATGAACTGAAGTGATGTCTCAGACTGGGAAATCATATTAAACCCATTACATACAATTCAAGAAAAACACTTCAAAGCATAGCTGCATGACTTTTCACTCAAGCCAACTGCATAAATCGTATCAGCTTGAAAAGCTAAAAACCCATTTTATAACTGATGTGCAACCACATCAAACAGCAGTTATCTCTGACGGATATGTCCTTGCTGAGCTTAAAAATGTGACTCCCCATCTCCAACCATCGGCTTGGTTGGCTTTTGTCAGACAAGGGAGCAGCAACTACACTATCCTCTTGTTCAAGGCTTGCCACTGGTTAGCCTTGCTAGACATTGATAAGTTTCCTTCAGGGTGTGGACATCTCAACGTGTGAAGCTACAGGCCAAAGTACGACACTCAGCAGTGTAACGGGCTAACACTTTGATTTAATAAATAGCTTAATAGCATGTTCACCTGAATATGAAGGTAAAGACAGTAAACCACACTAAGGGCTGGATTAAATCAAAACTTTGACCCACCCACTGATAGAAAACTACAAACCTGTACATCATAGCAGTTACAGTTATGATTAGAAGAAAGTGGCATCTTACTATACACGATGCCGCAACTGAGTACAGTTCTGTAGTTTTCTATTAGCGGGTGGGTCAAAGTTTTGATTTAATCCCAGCCTAAATATGATTTCTCCCAAATTGTGAAAAGATTGTTTATCAGAACTTCGTAACTCTGCAGCCGCCAACATTCATGCAGTGTATATACTACATGTCTGCATAAAAACTGTTGTACGGACAGGTCAGGATTACTGCTTATAACAGTAGGTTTGTCAACAACTGTGATTCTAATCTGCGTCTCTGACAGTTGGTGTTACTTTAATAATTGGAAATTAAAGTTAGCTGAAACTACCCATCTACTTTGAAAGGAGAAGTAGCTGTTAAAAGCCCTTGCTCTCATTAATTACTGACAGGGCTGTAGACCTTTTGTTGACAGCATCCACCGTGAGTCCCTGATCCAGGTTTAGTACTTTCCTCCCTTAAGCTATACATCTGGCAGATCACTACACCTGCTTCCCCCACCAATGTGGGTTTCATATTCCATTTCCAACTAGACTTTTATGGTTTTAGAAATCATGCTGATCATTTATCGTTTCTTCCTTACTTCAGAGGATTATGGTGTTTATAACCGATACTACGAGTGATTAGACAAATGTGTGCCCTTGGGGGAGGTAAAAGGGGGATGGGGGGAGACATTGCTTTGAGAAAGAGGGAAAAAAGGAAAGAAAAAAAAGAGACTTTCTAATTCACAAACATCCAGTGAACCGCCCTTGTTTGAGGCTTCAAAAGGATTTCATACAGTGGCGGAGTTTCAGAGCCTTTGTACTGGAGGGTTTTGTCAGAGGTTTGCTTCTAAAGTGCTTTATTTCATTTTCCCCTCGAAAGGGACTCATGCACCATGCCCCACAGTGTAGAGTTACAGCCTTGATAGAAAAGACGCAGGTCGACAGAGAGCACAAAGCTAACTCTGGCCAAAGTGAGCAAGAGAAGCAATTATTACAACTTGATGACGGGTGGGAAAAGGAGAGTATCTGCTTGACTTGTTTCCAACAGAAACACCAATAAAATTGGGGTGGGAAACAAGAGATTACATTTAGCTGAGGAGCATCCTTCCCCCTGCATCTCTCTGCTAGATTTATTGAGAAATAATAGTTCTGAAAGGAAGCAATTTAGGATGGCTTTGATCATTTTTCCAGCCTGAAAAAATGAGTGTACAATGGTAATTATGCATTAGGGTATGCAGTGATTAAACATAGAAAAAACAGTGCAGATAAGTTGTCATTTAATTTGTCTAATATGATCCGAAGTCCATTGTTAAATGATCCTTTATTGTTCTTGATTGTGTATATCATAAAATAGTAGCCATATCCTCTTCCTTGTATTGATATAAAAGAAAATACGGAAGTTTAAAAACATCTCCTATAGCCAGCATTTCTATTGAGAAAGCTAACTGCCAGCAGTACTCTCTGTTGTATTGTACTCTGTTATGTTGTTTAAGGCTGGTTCAACAGTGGAAGGGTTATTCTGCTGTCAATATCAAAATATTATTCTGATCTGGCCGGTAGGTTTGAATTTTGTCTATGAATATTCTACCACATGAGCCAGCATTACTACTTAACCTCTCAGCAATATGTGAGACGTGTAGAAACCAGTCTGCAGGGATTTCATTGTGTGAGACAGTCCTCCAATTAGAGTTGCTTGTATTTCGAAACCTTCTTCCCTTGCTGCTCAGCACTTGACATCTTAGGGTTTCATATTTCTAAAGAAAAATATATCCTTTTCATACTATTCATTCTAATCAGCTGTCAACTTTTGTAACACTTAACAAGAATTACTAATAGAAAAGCTATCAGGTAATTTAATTAATATTTTTACTTTAATATCACATAAAAGACTAGATACTGAAACTACAATTTATTTTTATGTAGAAAATTATATGGTTTAAATATGTAGCACTATGAACTTGTACCTTATAAAATATACAAATTTAGTAGCAATAAATAAGTTTTCTCTACAAAACAGTGAATATAATAGTATAAATACAATCTTTAGATACAAATGTATCTATACAAAATACATTAAAAATATGATCTCTTTAAAGAAAGATGTAACCAAAAGAGAGACTTTGCCAATCTGATCAACCTTTTCTTTTTTATCTTCCCCCCAAAGGTCTTGGGGCTAGATGAATTTCTAACATAATGATATAAGCATGTGAGATGAGAAAATTTACTTTTGATCCAAGTAGAAAGGGTAACATAAAAGATCTTACTGGATCAAACAACTTATAGTTTAATTAAAGAAATATATAACACTAAAAATAAAGAAATGTAATTAAAGTAATTATTTATGGCAGCTGCTATGCATTTTATTTTTTTCTCCTGTACCAATGCACCTCATAATACCGCAGGGGAATATCTGTATAGTACATATGAAACCTGTCAGGAGAACAAAAAAAGGGTATTTTTAGGTGGTTAATTTTGTTTGCTTCCTCTGTACATTAAATGCTTTTCGAAGGGAGAAATCAACAGGCTTTAAGATATCCAAAGGCAATTACCCACCTGCAGACTGAATCTGACATATGAATCATTGACTGTTTAGTAAATACTTTGAAACCGTACTTAAACAAAAATGGTTGAACATTAAATGGAAATAGGACTCTCAGAAATATCAAGTCAGGTCAACCTTACATCTGAAAATTTTAAATGAAAAACACCTCATGGAATTTCTTCTTGGAAAACCATTTGTCAGTTTCTCAAGTTTAGAAGACTTTCCTGATTGAGAAAGAAGACTACTTATGTGATAAGAAGGTCAGATAACGTGTAACAGAGCCAACAAGAGGTATTAGTCTTACAAACTCAGAGCTGCTCAAAGCTAGTCAGCACACAGACATTTCAATTAAGATGAAGGATCACATGAAGCATTGTTGCCTGTTTGCATCACCTTTAGGTTCAATGACATGAAGTACAGGCCTCAATCCTGGACGAGCATGTCTTTACACTCAGATGTATATATCCTATATTGTCATAATTACTGGAGGACGCAAGCAACAGGAGGCTCAATGTAGGTGGTCTGGGCTGTTTCCATTCAGTTCTGGAAGACAGATCAGCACGCTACGCCTTGTTAAGCAAGCAAATACATGTTTACATTTGGGTTTTCATATTCAGTCCTAAATGTTCTTTGTTTTATATCCTATCATACGTTGTGATGTTTCACTGCAGATTTATTCACATGCAAAGCCAACAAAATGTCTACTCAAGAAATACCAAACAAAGGTAAAAGCAAGGAATATCAAATTAAACACATTTATTTTTAAATACATAAATAAGTGCATCATACACACACACACACACACACAGACACGTCCAAAAAACATCAGACTAGAATACAATTAAGTAAGTAAGTTTTACAATGAATATTTGAGTGAATCTGCCTTATTGTGTTAAATGTGTTAAAAGGAATTTATAATTAGAGAGAATTATAACGTTGATTTAAAATAAGAGCACAATTAGTCCATTAGTTAAAGTAAATAAGCTTGTGGAATGTTAATGCTTGTAAGTGCATAATGAATTATATTTAGATTGAACAGCTTAATTGAATTTATGAATCCACACTTATCTCCGAGGCTTTCCAGTAAATTTTCCAGAACCCAGTGACACTTGCCATTTATTTTAGGGGTTGTTGTGTAGAGTAGATTTGTTATTTGTAAACTGAACAGTTAAAGCTCCAGCTGTAAGCTGAATTGCTCAAATCCCCAAGAAAATAAAAAAAAACATTTGTATGGGTGTCTTAATTAGTTTTAAGTGTTGCAGGATAGTCTTTTTAGCCACAAGAATGTCTGAGGACATTTAAATTGTCTGATATAAGACTTCTTTTTATAGCAGTACAATTTAAGCATTATCTATCCTACTGTGCATTACTTACTAAGGCCAACGTAAACTGTATATTTTCCACTACTACAGTAGATGTGATCTGTAAACAGTAATATCCATCACTCCCACTGGAGCTTCTTGTCTGTCACTAACTTACTTTACATTGTTGGTCATTTAAAGTTTATAAAAAGCATGTTGGAAGGCAGCCTAAACAGCATTAAGTCTGGCATTTGATAGGTCACCTTCCTCACTGCAAGGACAGCGCATTAAAAAGAAAAGAAAAAGTTAAAAGCAAGAGGAAATCTATAAGTAATTTCAAGAGGTTTAAATAGTGTGGTGTACTAAACACATAGCAGATATGATAGAGGAAGCAAAACAGGATAAACACCAGGAATTAATGGTTGGTATCTAAAAAAAAAATGCTACCCACTTAAATCTTTGAAGCTAGCTAGGAAGGAGTTGACGTATATATACCACGCTTAAATTTACAAGCTATAAATATTTTGACTATTAAAAAACATCATTTCTTACATATTAACATTCTAGTACTGAGTCTGATTTGGGACATTACTTAATTACTCTGCTCCAGGTTGTTAATCCAATTCTGCTATACAAAGACGATGGCAATCTTGTGTGATTCATGTATGATGCACAGTTTGAGGAAACTCTTTGCAAATGTAATTTTCCTTTAGTTTAGTTTCTGTTCATTCCTACAAAGGGAACTCTGTGCCACTGCCAAGAAACAAGCATTACAAAATATATGTATGTCATACACAATGAATGAGACTGTAAACGGGGTCTGCAAAACAGTTTTTAAACCACTTTGGATGGCTTTGTTTATTTATTCCAGTGTTCGTTTCTAGGGGAGGAGTTTGGACTTGAAAGCTGAGCATTTTACAGCTGAGATTTATGCTTTTATAAGAGCCGTTCCAAGCTGCAGCACTATTGTGTCTCTAAGAGGATAGGCTTCCTTACGAACTTGACCTCTTTAGGCAAGTAGTCAATTACCGGTTCCAACTTACTAAGGAATGCAGGGAATTAAGCTGTCATGTAGGATTCAGGAAACTAAAAAAGGGCACTGATTATTTTCTGAGGAAAGAAAATAATTCTGGGGCCTTTAAACCGTCTGCAAGGCTTGCATGCATGACTCCTCCTTGCTCTTAAGACAGTACTTGTAGAATCAGTTTTTATCTCCTGTTCAATTGAATGAATGACTGTTTAAATGCTATGTATTATCAAGATAAAAAATATATTGAAAGTTCTGTTTGTAAGTTTATTTTACTAGTGCTCCACCTGTACTTTATTCACAAATTCTATTTGTGGTTCCAAGACAGCAATCTTAATGTTTAACTAGTCTTATAGTCACTTTTCTAAGGACATTTAAAGTGATAATTTTATAGCAATGCTTTTATTCATATTCTAACAATCAGTCTATACTGCACCAGCTGGGTGACATCGCTGACCCTGATGTCAAGCCTCAATCCTGCAGGTGTTTCTGATATCAAGATCCTAATCTGGTGCAGAGACATGCATTTGTATATAAAATATTTAGGTGGTCATAGATATTGTTAGTCAAGGATTTAAAAAAAGGAGAAAGTCATACTTTTCTCTGCTTGAGAGGCGTTTTACTAACCTTGAAAATCCAATCTAAGACTCCTACCCAGATTTTGACAAACTGAACTATCTGCATTCCTGTTTATTGTAGAGCAACTGATTGAACTGAGAGAGGAATAAACCAGAGGGGTACTGGCTTTAAAATTGACATTAGAATGGTTGTCATACTGGATTTCCCTTTGGGACTATTTTAATCTACTGAAAGCCATTAAACTTAGTCTTCTTTGACTGAAGGATGTCTTCTCTTTCCAGGCATTAACACACTCATCTCTATTAGCCTGTCACCCCTATATAAAGAGATGTCAAAGCTGCATGAAGTCTTTAAAAATAAGCAAAATGCAGTGGTGTGATGTGGTTGTACATTGCTGACTGGTTTTCAGTTGTATCATAGTCATTGGTTTATAAGGCCTGGATTTATTATACAGACATGTTATTAAAAGAAACAAGTCATGGACCCCAATGAGATCATATGTTGGTCGTAGTAGCAATTGTTTTAATGTAGCACCACATGGCCTTTCTTAATTGTAGCTCATAATTCCATTGAAAGTGTGCATTAGGTTGTGTGGTCAATAACACCCTTAACAATCCGATCATTCAGGATTCTTTTTCAACTTATAGTGTCTTAGTTGCATGCCTTTTATAGGTATTCTTTTCAATCAGTCTTTATAGAACAAAATATAGAGTTATATAAGTAAGTCCTGTATATTTTAAAGATTTTGTTTTCTGTGAAAGTATTTATATGTAAAACAAACCAAAAAAGAAAATTACACATGCCATTTACTTAGCAGAAATAAGATATATTTGACATAAACTGGGTTGTAAAGTATAACCATTGCTAATTATTTTGGATATATTATATGATAATAATTCCATGAATACAGCAATCAACATACTTCATTCATTATTTCAATAGGTTTAAAAAAAGCTATTGTTCTTTCACTGAAAAAGTGTTGCTAAGCTGATTTTAAAATCTTAATTTGGGAATACATTCTTTGGCTCCATAATTTCCTGTTGATAAAAAGGGTAAATCATTCTAGTATTGGGGAATAAATAAATACAGATACCCAATCAGAATACATACCTTTGTTCTTATTTCAGTCTGAAAAACACTCTGATTCAGGTAAAGATTGGTTTAGTATGCAGGGGCACCTCCTCAGCAAAACCTCACCCACTAATCACTAATCACTAATCCCATCCATCCGTCGTGCAACTATAATTTGCGGGTCCTTTCCTGATTAAAATGACGTCTACGTTTAAACAAGTGCTTGTAAGCAACTGTTACACATAATTTATTTCTCGAGCTACAAGTCATCCTGGCGGGCCTGAACTCTCCGGGGATAATGCAATGGTTTGTTCCCATGACCTTTTATGCAATGTAATGGTATGACTGACTTTGCAAGCACATTTAAGGAAATAACCAAATTAGTAATGAACAGCAAGCACACTGTTGTTTGGAAAAACATCCCTTCTAATTACTTCTCTGTGAAGATTTGGTAATGATATGCAACAATTTAAATCCCGTGGCGTGATGTCAGAAACCTGAGTGTCCTTCCTGTGAGTCTGCATTCTTGCTTACGTGCCTGCAATTTTTCTCTAATTGACAGAAGATCAGCTTTATGTTTCCAGCAGTTTATTGTAGAGAAAATAATTACAGGATGGAAACACTAGGGAATACTTTTCCTGTCCCATTTAAATGTAAGTGTTGACATTGGTATAACTAACATGAGTTTAATTGACAATCATTTACAGTTATCAGAGAATTGTATATATTTTTTTTCTGTTCTCTGTAACACCATGGGAGTTTGGCTCAGAAACTATTTGTTTACAGTGCAGGAGTGAAGTAAAACAAAAGAAAGCCAAAAGAAGGCCCACAAATACAGCAAACAGCCCAAGATGAAATTCAAACATAGTCAGAGTACATAAATAAAAGGTCAGTACTATTGTCCTATACCAAACGTAGCACACTCTCTGGGCTTTGTTTCTTGTACACAATAAAAATGAACAATTCCTCAGTAAAGTGTAGTGTCTGTTCATACATCTTATAAAAAATATCTGAAACAACAAATTGTGTTAGTGGGTTTTCATATGCTCTGTAATTACAAAACATTGGAACTGAAGAGGAAAACTGAGTTGTTGCGAGTGGTCTAGGTTCAGGACAGACAAAATTCCATACAGGAATAGATTTTCTGCCTTGCGCTTTCTACTTAATCTTGCTATATAGCAGGAAATACATTTAGGCTGTAGATGTTTGGGTCACTATATGCAAGACTACTCAGGTACAACTGACTCATCAGATGGGCACAGTCACTTGTTGTTACTTCTCAGACTTGGCAGATGAGGGAAAATATATTTCTGAAGCTGAGTGAGGTGCCTGTACTAGCAATCTACATTTCACCATGTTGGCTTGGAGAGCAGACCCCTGACACAACTGTCAGATGTGTGTCAGCAGTTCTTCTCCTTTTCACCATCATTATCTTGCCCTGCTGATTGGAGATATTTATTATCGTTGCTCCGTGCGTTCTTTAAGGCAACTTGAAATCTTAAGAGAAAACCTTACTAGATAATTTTTCTACAGAAAGATATAACAGTCCAATAGAAAATGTGAACTTTATAATAAAGCTAAAGCTGAATTTTATGGGGAACTCTTTTTTATGACCCAATATTTATCGTGTTGGTCTTTTGACACAACATTTCCACAAATGAGTAAAAATTAAGCACTTACGGCCTCCAGACTTCTTTATGAATCAGAGGCTTATTTTTTGGTGAGGAAGGGTGTTCCTGCACTTTTTGAAATGATGTGTAATTTAGTTTATTTGTTTTCAAGGCTTGACAGAAATTAAAGAATGCCACATCAGTTGAGTTATTCTTAAGATGCAGTTTATGTAGTGTGTGTGTGTGTTGGTAACTATGAGTCAGAACATTAGCGTCTTTTCAAGGAAGGCCTGTGTAATTGAAGGAGAATACGTTCTCTACTTTTAGGTACAAAAGATGATTAATTAAACCTGGAATGGTTTCTTAAAGATTTTGTTAAAAAGGCTAACTTTACAATACCTTCTTTAATATTAAAATATGGTTCAGAGTTAGGAAACAACCACATTTTGGTTAATTCGGTCTTTGGCAGGCAAATTTAGAAAAACATGCACGCTACTGTGGCAGACTTCTTTGTTTTAGTTTTTTTTGCTTAACTTGAGCATAAATAGTGTGTGGTAGCATAAATGTTATATATATGTATAAACAATAAACAATTTATTTAAAGGAAGGACAAATAAGAAAGAGAATTTATGGATTTCTAAGGAATAGGACAGCGGCAATTTAAAAATAAATTTCCAAAAGAGGAGGAGCTACTATAGGTATGAGAAAGGATTTGTAACCAGGAAGGGCTGGTGACTCAGTGCAGAAAAAATGCCAAAAACATCTTGGATGTTCAATCTTTACTCCTGTGGTAGACGGTTACAGAGCCTGTTGAGACCGATGGCATTAGGGCCTTGCAGATGCCTGGGAAGAAGGACTGGCTGCTTGTGGGGCTGATGATGCAGCTGTGATGACAGGTTGTTAACAGGCCTCAATGGGGACAAAGCCTAGCAATCCACTACATGGCTCACTATATTGTACCAGCGTTTGCAGATGGCATGAAAAATAATATGCACATGGACATGCTGATAACAGGCTTGTTTGGATCCTTCAACTGAAAAATTCAGCTTTGATTAACAGGTTTTGAGAGTTTGGCATGAAATCAGTTCTATGACTTGAAAAGGAGACTCAGAATGAGTTTCCACTTGCTCACAGCTCTTGACTATTTCCATAGGGGATATAAACCTATCAGATGAGTCAGAAGTTGTCAACCCTCAAGGATTGTCCAAGAGTCACCAGGAGTTTTGAGATAAAAGGCAGTTAATCTGCAGGACACTGCTGGGGACAACCCAAGAAAATAATCATTCTGAGAAGCAATCTATCTTCTTAGTGCATAGAGGTACTTATTTTTATCGATTTGCTAGTTTCATACACAGGTATGGAAATGTTCAATTAAAATGTGTTTATCCTTTCTGGCTAGGGTTTAGGTTAGATTTTCCAAGACAGTTCAGGCGTAGATTGGGTGCAGTTTCATATGTAAGTGTTGGATGTGTTGTCTACGATATGGGCCTATAATGTTATTGTAGTTATCAAAACACTCAACCTGACTCCAACCTCAAAAACTTAAGACAAGACTGTACAAAACACATTCACTTTACTGTACCTCTCAATCTCAAAATCGAAACCTTCCTAAATCCTAAATTAGCCTATTTCTTTACCAATCCTAACCCTGCTGATCCAACCAACAGCTGAAGATGAACCTAAACCACACCAAAAACTGTATGGACTAAAGCCAGTTAAAATTGAAACTAATGGAAGTCTTATTGGAATTGGAGCTCTAAATCAAACTGTTGTCCAGGCCAAACTGTAATCTAAATGTAATCAGAAACCTATACTTAACCGTAGTAAAAATATTGTGGGAAGTAGACAAAATACGATGCTGCACCAACCCAAATGTAATGCAAACAGCAATCCCATCTTTAATTGTTATCCTAATCAAACCAAGCCAAACACTCACTCCAGGACCAACTCTAACATCATGCCTAACCACAAACCAAATGCATGCTTAACAGAACCTCTCACTCTAAAAGTCCATCCAAACTATACAGTATATAATACAAACCATCATTAACCATTTAGGATTCATCCCGTAATTCTAACAAGGGCACCAAGGCCAGAGAACACAACACAGTCCCAATTGAAAACAGAACACACTTCACAGAGTTCACAGTGGGGACAATGTCCTTCTTTACATGAAGCTTCACCTTTTTGGTGTCAAATATAGCAAAACCTACATTCCTGTTGAAGCCAACCATAAATCGGAGTCCCAGTCCTCTCTGGAGTCATGCTTGGGAGTGTCTTTTTTATGATTCCACTTCAGGAGAGGTTTCTTTCACAAAGCTCTGCCATTGACACCACATTCTTGCAGCTGACGTTGAATGGTATTTCAAGACACATTGTATCTATTGTTTCTTGAATATCCCCCATCGTTGCCCTTAGGTTTAATTTACACCCCAAACCACTTCTATGAATGCATGGCTGGGTATAACATTCTTGTCGCATCTTTCTGGCAGGGTAGGTTCCATCCCATTAACCATGAACTGGTTTGTGATGGAACCCCAGAATACCGTAAAACAAGCAAACTGTATGCTATTGTAACACTAATAAGAAATATGAACAAATACTGTTCAGTTGACCTTTAATGTTGTTAGGATTTCATGTGATGAGAAAAGCAGTATAATCTCCCTCAATAAAAAAGTACATGATATACTCTATGTCAACATATGCTATTGGATTTACCAACAGACGTCAATGAACAAACAGATTTCTAAATGTTGTCAGAAGGACATTTTCCATTGCAGTGGGTGGTTCTGGAACGTCTCTGTTTTAAAGTGTTCCTATCATTGTAAAACATGCTGAAGCAGGTTACTTGTGAAATCTAAATATCCTAATGGGCTTATCTACCACGGTATATTTTGTGAAGAGATGTTGATTCAGAAGGTAAGCATTTTTTTATTATTATCATTTGTAATCAAGAGATACAGATCTTGTCTGTGACCCCAACTGGCTGTGGATCACAAGAACATGTTTCATCCTGTTCCCACAACAATCTCCAGCCATCAACAGTCTCTACAATCCTCTGAACGCCCACCACATAAACACTAACCATGTTCCTTCTGGCTGAGCATTCTAGTTCTGATCCCACTTATTGAACCATTAAAGTAAGAAGTAAATCATTCTCATATTCACAGGAAAATAGTTCTGGAATAAAGGGGGGAAAAACGTCCTTGCAGTGCTTGTAATCTGTCCATTCCTTATAGCCATCAAAACATAAAAGGCAAGTGTATAGAGATGATTTTCAAAGAGAGTAACGCATGTCATTTCATTCAGTTTCTTTGAACTTATGCTAGGTGTGTACATGTCTTTGAAAAGTTTACCCCACATGTTAAATGTACCATTCAGTCATCTGTTGAGTAGGAAGTCATTCTGACGCACTAAAAATGTACTAATTATCTTTCGTTGGCTGCTCTGTTACAAGTGAATACCTTTTAACATGTTAGTTCATATCACTGTCATTATGGCCAAAACTGCAGGGAACACTAATGGGACAGCCACAAGTTGTGGAAAGATAAGAAGGCAATATTTTGAATGAGTGTCTGAGAGGAGTGACATGCAGCTCAACTCAAAAGTTCTGTAATGTTTGTTCCGTCATCTGTACACCTATCAGTGTTGTCAAGTGTACCTAATACATCAAACTGGAATTAATTCATATTTTTTGATTATTATTATTATTATTATTATTTTGTCATCTCTTTATTATTCAATACATGTGCATTGATGGATGCTAATTGTTTTCTTAAAGTTTATGGCTTTTTGATACTCTACATATTTTACAGTGAAAGATTGTAAACACTTTTTAAGTCTTAAGTGCATTATCTGTACACTGCCATGTGAATTGGGACATTTTGTTATTATTTTTGTAATGGTTTTAAGGATGTCCTGATTAACTATATCGGATTTCAGTCTTTAATTTATTTTGTGAGACAGATTAATACTTTTAATGAGATATATACACTTAGGCCTAGACCAAATCAACACTTTGACCCACCCTCAAACTAGAAATTCAATCATGGTTTATGTTGTTGTCACTTTAAAGGTAGTTTCTATGACTTACTTAAGTAAAAGAAATAACTTATAATGCTAGGTTCACAATACACAATTTCTACTATCCGAACAGATTTTGAGAATGGTGGGCAGTTCACACGACCAGCTTTCACCAAATGTATGTATTTTGTGTTGTAAAGGAGGGCATACTACATGATAATTTAAGAACAGGGCGTCACACACTTAATGACCGATCTGAAATCCTTTGTCATGGTGATCTCTGACACAGTCTCAAAATTCCTCAAATCTTGTGGAAGTACACATGATCCATCCAGAGAAAAAGTAAACAAACATGGACCTGGACACTCATGAGCTCACCGGTGTTGCAGTTTGTAAAATTCATCTGTGCTGACAAAACAAAAAGCATGGCTAGGGTTTGCCAGAAGGCATGTGGGAGACTCTGAAACCAAGTGGAGGAAGATTCTATGGTCTGATGAGACCAAAATAGAGCTTTTTCACCTCAACACTAAGTGCTACATTTGGCACAAGCCTAACACCGCACATCATCCTGAAAACACCATCCCTACCGTGAAGCATGGTGGTGGCAGCATCATGCTATGGGGATGCTTCTCTGCATCAGGGCCTGGAAACCTTGTAAAGATAGAGGGCAAAATTGATGCAGAAGTTCAGAGAAATCCTGGAAGAAAACCTGCTGAAATCTGCAAGAGACCTGGGACTTGGGAGAAGATTTATCTTCCAGCAGGACAATGACCCCAAACATACAGCCAAAGCCACACTGGAGTGGCTTAAAAACAAAAAGGGCAATGTACCGGAGTGGCCCAGTCAAAGAGTTGAAAATTGCTGTTCACCAAATGTCTCCATCTAAATTGCTGCCAAAGGTGCCTCTACAAAATATTGACTGAAGGGGGTGATTACTTATGGATTCAATTATTTTCTGTTTTGCATCTGTAATTTATTTAGAACAATTTGGAGATTATATTTTTCACTTTGACATTATAGACATTTTCTGTGTTGATCACTGGCAGAAACTCCTGATTAAATCCATTCTGATTTCATGTTGTAACACAATGAAATGTGGAAAAGTCCAAAGGGGGTGAATAATTTTGAGAGCCACTGTACATTCTGCCCCAGAACAGTTCTGTCCTAACAAAGTTGGTTTCCAAAACCTTGCTTCATGGATTGGGTCATTTACCTCTGCTTGAAGGCAGGACTAAGCAGAGTGACAGAGTACAGAGGTCCTTTGACAAGTTAAAATTATATTAAAGAAAAAGCCAGGAGAAAGTAATACTGGAGCTTGGAAATGTGGAAGCAGCGATCGGCTTCATTCCGAAGTTGTGAAATATTAGTAAAATACACCGTTTTCCTGATGAACGCCTTCAGTTTTTGCACTGCCCATATACCCCGGAATATGTTTATTTTACTTAAGGATAAGGAACTCCATACTTTTTTCCCTAATGTGGTTACTACTTTCAGAATATATTTGACTTTACCTGTAACAAATGCAAGTAGTGAAAGTTCTTTTTCCAAGCTGGGCCTGATCAAAATAAATTTAGGACCTCAATGGGTGAACTGCGGCTTAACCACTTGACTCTGATGTCTACTGAATATGATTTGGTGCATCAGATGGACTTCAACATTATCAGTTTGCTTCAAAGAAAAGCAGGAAAAAGATCCACTAAGTCAGATATTTAAAATGCTTTACATTGACCTCACAAGAATCTCAAATCTCAGAATCATGTTGTGTGCATGAAGCACACATTTCTGCAGTTCAGATCTGTGTGGCTCCACCAATGGCAGCGCTGGAATTCAGCAGATCTGAGCAGAACTGTGGAAATGTGCGTTACACGCACATGACCGATTGCATTGCTGTCATTTGTTGGTCCTCCCCTTACGTGTGTACCTAATAACTTTACAGTACACTTGCCAGTGTGGGGGTCATAGGTAGTGCTATTGCTCTGTCTGTCAGAGCACTGGGGTTGTGGTCATATTGGTTGTTGCCTCCTTACAGTACCACAGGACCACCTGTACTGTTTACATCACTGTAACATTAATTGCCTTTACACTGGCGCTCACTGTGTGCCCAGCCTCAAGTAATTTGCATTGTGTTCTTTTATTTCTTTCTGTCTAAAGAGGGGCCTCAAATTGTTCATAGCCTAGCGCCACAAAATGTTCTGCGCAGACTTGGGTCAATTACAGATACTAATTGGTATTTGTATTTTAAAATAACATTTTCCCTGTATAAGAGTATTTTTAAATAACCTGCCCCAAAACAACCATTGTTATTTGATGTGTCTGAATAAATACTCTTGTCATGTTTATTCTTCCTGTTTTTTGTTTTTGTTCTTATCTTCAATCAGCTCATCTCCCATTGGCTGCTACAAGTCTCCATTCTCAGAATGTGGAGCTGATCACATCACCCTACATGACCTGTGGCAATTCTAGTCATAAATATTAAACATGTTTGATATTATCCTAGCGACCAAAGATTGGATTGGAGGGCAAGCGATGGCATTGTTTCCCCTCTCACACTTCACGTTCATTGGTAGCAGGCATGCGCCCAGACCAAGCTGCCTGTAGTCATGATCAGTGCAGATTTGTCAGGAGGGCCAAATCAGACTAAAATACGTGTAGTATGTCCTAGCTTTAGTAAGTTTGTAATTTGCAATTAGTAGTGTTCCTATCAATTACAATAATACTGAATAAAAGAGTTTAAAGTCAACCAAAAACTCCCTTATAAAATGCAGTGAAAAACATGGTTTTAAATATAACAAGCAATGATTCTTATTGGCAATATCTTTCGGTACTGGTTTATGCCACAATGCTTGGTCTGCGAATGCCTTAGATGCTTGACAAAGCATAATGACATTCTGTTTTAAACATGACGGCCCAAAATATTTCAAAAGAAACTGATAATGAGTGCCATTCATTGGTTTATCTAGACAATTCTCAAGGGGAAAACATCTTCTTGTGTTTATACAGTTTATAGACTACAGAGTGCTTCATAACATACAAGAGATACAGACGGCATTGCTTGCATTCCACTCTAATTGTACATTTGTTGTCTTCAAAGCGAAGAAGCCGAAGTCCAGATTCAGGGAATCTGGGATAAAACAATATGCCACACATCCGTTCTGCCCATACCCGCAGGCTATTTCAAGGTACAGTAGGCTGTACTTTTTGCCACTAAATTGAGCACCCACCCTTCCGCTAGAGTACATATTGGAAACAGATGCTGTTGGTTGTAATGCTCAGCTAATTTCTGTGGACAGTGCTTGTATGTGCAGTTCTGTCTACACACTTCGGTTTTGCATTTGAGAATTGACCTAATGTTTTCTCTAAAGGGAAATCACAATCATAATGTGTTCATAAAACATATTATTTTCATGAAGTCTACTTTTTTAACAACTAGTTATTTTAATACTATGGTAGATATGATTTAAATGCAAAATTGGAGACCATAGATTGGTCTTCCATCACCAAGATGTGTAGCTAAACTTTATGAAATTAAGTAATTTTAAAAATATCAATAAATGTAGGAGTTGATGAGTAATCATTCTCAGTAACACTTAAAGCTTTATTTATAATATACTTGATTTACTGTGTATCATTTCTCTAGTTAATTATGTTTCAGTTTTGAAAAAAAAAATGTCATTTGATGCACATTGCATTTTTAGGAATTGGCGCAACATCCTGAAAGATGTATAGGTTTACAGGGGTGAGATATTTGAATTAATGTTTATATTTTAAAAAGTCTAGCAATAGTGTTCAAATGTTCAAGTCTCAAACACTGTGAAAATAGTTTGGCCTGAAACTATGTATTTGAATGAAGTGCATAGGCTCTCTGAAAGGGACTCCATAAGAGCCTTTGCTTTGCAAATAGGACCCCCATTACAGACAGAATGAAAAGAACAGGAGCAAAGCTTAGAAAGAAGACAAAAAGTGTTTTAATTTATAGATACTCAGTTTGTTATTAGGCAGAGGTGTAAAGAGTACTGAAAAATCCTACTCAAGTAGAAGTACTGTTACTTTGATGAAATTTTACTCAAGTAGAAGTAAAAGTACCGGTAAACTACTCACGTAAAAGTAAAAAGTAGCTCATTTAAAAAGTACTTGGAGTACAAGTTACTTTTAACAACATGTTGTCACATGATCTCCAAGCAAACATTAACACTATATATACAGCTCTGGAAAAAATTAAGAGACCACTGCAAAATTATCAGTTTCTCTGGTTTTACTATTTATAGGTATGTGTTTGGGTAAAATGAACATTTTTGTTTTATTCTATGAACTACTAACAACATTTATCCCAAATTTCAAATACAATTATGAATGGAATGGAATGGCTGCCATACATGTAGAGATGCTGGTTTAAGACTGTTTTTTTCCAGAGCTGTATATGTGTGTGTGTGTGTGTGTGTGTGTGTGTGTGTGTATATATATATATATATATATATATATATATATATATATATATATATATATATATTTATCATTATTATTTTTTTATCTTTCTCAATCATGGCCAAAGTGCAGAGGTATGTAAAAATAAATATCGATTTAAAAGTTTATGTTATTATTATTATTTCTAAATGGCTGTAGCTTATAATTAAATAATACAAATAAAATCACAATACCAAATTACCGGGAACACAAAGAAATGCTGATATAACTTTATTGTTAGTTTATTGTGGGGAACATCACAGGTCAGGACAGGAGGCCATACTTGGGACAGATTAAAACGAATGACAAAATGGAATGCCCCTTAATTATAATGGGGAGTGGAATGCACATAGACTACAATGGGGAAAACAGAAGGACGGTCTATATCTCCAAATCCCACACAGGAATCCTAAAATCCTGAATACACTTTCTTTAAAATAACCTTATATAAAACATAAACATAAAAATAGAGACCACTCAACATTGATTTCTGAACTTGGAGTGGTCTCTTATTTTTTTCCAGAGCTGTATATATACACTCACCTAAAGGATTATTAGGAACACCTGTTCAATTTCTCATTAATGCAATTATCTAACCAACCAATCACATGGCAGTTGCTTCAATGCCTTTAGGGGTGTGGTCCTGGTCAAGACAATCTCCTGAACTCCAAACTGAATGTCTGAATGGGAAAGAAAGTTGATTTAAGCAATTTTGAGCATGGCATGGTTGTTGGTGCCAGACGGGCCGGTCTGAGTATTTCACAATCTGCTCTGTTACTGGGATTTTCATGCACAACCATTTCTAGGGTTTACAAAGAATGGTGTGAAAAGGGAAAAACATCCAGTATGCGGCAGTCCTGTGGGCGAAAATGCCTTGTTGATGCTAGAGGTCAGAGGAGAATGGGCCGACTGATTCAAGCTGATAGAAGAGCAACTTTGACTGAAATAACCACTCGTTACAACCGAGGTATGCAGCAAAGCAATTGTGAAGCCACAACACGTACAACCTTGAGGCGGATGGGCTACAACAGCAGAAGACCCCACCGGGTACCACTCATCTCCACTACAAATAGGAAAAAGAGGCTACAATTTGCACAAGCTCACCAAAATTGGACAGTTGAAGACTGGAAAAATGTTGCCTGGTCTGATGAGTCTCGATTTCTGTTGAGACATTCAGATGGTAGAGTCAGAATTTGGCGTAAACAGAATGAGAACATGGATCCATCATGCCTTGTTACCACTGTGCAGGCTGGTGGTGGTGGTGTAATGGTGTGGGGGATGTTTTCTTGGCACACTTTAGGCCCCTTAGTGCCAATTGGGCATCGTTTAAATGCCACGGCCTACCTGAGCATTGTTTCTGACCATGTCCATCCCTTTATGACCACCATGTACCCATCCTCTGATGGCTACTTCCAGCAGGATAATGCACCATGTCACAAAGGTCGAATCATTTCAAACTGGTTTCTTGAACATGACAATGAGTTCACTGTACTAAACTGGCCCCCACAGTCACCAGATCTCAACCCAATAGAGCATCTTTGGGATGTGGTGGAACGGGAGCTTCGTGCCCTGGATGTGCATCCCACAAATCTCCATCAACTGCAAGATGCTATCCTATCAATATGGGCCAACATTTCTAAAGAATGCTTTCAGCACC
Source organism: Amia ocellicauda (assembly GCF_036373705.1). Classification (NCBI taxonomy): domain Eukaryota; kingdom Metazoa; phylum Chordata; class Actinopteri; order Amiiformes; family Amiidae; genus Amia; species Amia ocellicauda. The sequence continues at coordinate 43,046,206 of NC_089850.1, read as the reverse complement.
TTGTTGAATCAATGCCACGTAGAATTAAGGCAGTTCTGAAGGCGAAAGCGGGTCAAACACAGTATTAGTATGGTGTTCCTAATAATCCTTTAGGTGAGTGTATATATATATATATATATATATATATATATATATATATATATATATATATATATATATTCTGTCATCTACATTTATGTACACTGCAAGTTCAACCGTATCTGAAAACATAAACTGTGGGCAACTGTATGTAAATTAATAAATCTTGAAACAATTGTAAATCACCCCTAATAAAGTGTCTGGATATAAATATTAATAAGAAAGAATATTAATAAGCAATTAACAGCAAAAAAATACATCAGTTAATTAACTGATTAACTTCTTATTTGCTTTGCATACTTCAGAAAATTATATTGTTAATCCATTTATTCACAGTAATTAACATTCAACAAGTAATTTCTATTTTATTCCATTTTAATATTAAAGCAATAGGTTTAATGAAATCAAATATTAAGTATTGTGCATTTTTCTGCAGGAGATAAGGTTTGTTTAGTTTTGAAAGTAAATGAACCAATCAAATGAGAGGGCATGGTTCTTTGTTGTCAATGCAGGAAGTGGTATCATGGAGCTTGTCTTTCAACAAACCATTCAGCTTCCAAAGTATTTCATTTGTGAGACCTGCTTGTAAATCAATATGTGTGTGTGTGTGTGTGTGTGTGTGTGTGTGTGTGAAAACAATCCTATTATGTTTTCAGTGTGTTTCAAATATTCCAGGCCTGTCATTCCAATTTAATTTTTTGATATGAGTTTATTTAAAAAAAAAGTATATTCAGGATCCCAGTCTAGGATTTGGAGACATAGGCAGTCAAAACTATTTCTGCTGTTTTCAGAGCGTTTTTGATATTCCAGGCCTGTCATGCCATAGAAAGCAGCTGTCATTTCATGGAGACCATCCTTCTGTTTTCCCCATTGTAGTCTATGGGCATTCCCCCATTATATTCAATGGGCATTCCGTTTTGTCATTCATTTTAGTGTGTCCCTTTATTTTACAGAAACATCTATTAATATTGGTTTGGCGAAGCTAAATAAATTAATAAATAATCACGACCCCATCTTTAAATTTGATGGTCAAAATGAAACACTTGTTTCAATCGATCTTCGATTTTGATTAAAAAATGTTCACCTACTGACTAACACTCGTAGCTAGACAGCCAGTTTTCTTCCCTCACTGCTGCTGGACTGGAGGACTGACTTCAAATCTTTAATTGACTGGCCAACCATAACATCACAACACACAGTGTGATTGACCTGCTGAGTGCTGTGGTTTTTCCAAGTAGCGAAGTACAATACTAAACTCAAAACATATTTAAGTAAAGGTAAAATTACCAAATTTGAAAAATACTCAAAAAAGTACAAGTACACGAAAAAGGTACTCAATTACAGGAACGAGAGTAGTTTGTTACTTTCCACCCCTGTTATTAGGTATAAGCTGGGAGACTTTGTTTAACTTTGGACTGTGTCTACATTCACCATTTTTTCTATGAATAGTACTGCCCTAAATCAGTATGAATTCAGCTCCATAGACAGAGACTGCACAATATGTACTCTTGTGGCATTATTTTTAGAGGCACTTTCAAGACAAAATTGAGATTTTCTTAGAATGCTCTACAAGGTTCTCTGATTGTTTCCAAGTTAACTTTAAATGTGCCAAAAGTCTGTTGTTGTTTTTTTCTTCCTGTACAGTTACCCAGGTCAGACCCTCCCTAAAACTGACACCAATTGGAAAATAGACATAATCAAACAGACACTTGAATAAATGTGAGTTAACATTTTTTAAATAATGTTTTTGTATTGTATTATTATCTGTTGTTCTGTTTCTATAGATAAAGCCCTTCTTGGATGTTGTTGGTTTTACTTTGACATGATGTCCATCAGTCCTGTTGAATGATGACAAATCTCCAACCCCAGATTTGGTCTACTAAGCAGCTCAAACAGTGAAGGGACTCTAAAATTAAGGTGGCCCTCAACACAAATAATCAGCGATCACATAAAATGAGTCTTGACAATCTTATTCCTTGTTGGCAATTCTCATACTAGTACAGCCAACATTGGCACAACATTCATGTGTCCTCCAAAAGATGTCTATTTCTTTTCACGTCAGTAGCCCACACCAGAAACAGAGAGGACTACCCCTCATAATTACTTAATGCGGTGGTATTCTGGCAAACATCAGGCCATGAGAACATACAAGAATGTGTCTGAAACAAATAGTTTTGTCAATTAAACTGGAACAAATACAGGAACAGGTTACTTGCCTCCCAACTCTGATAACATTTTGCCAAATCTGTGACACATGGGGTATCCCTATCACTGCTGGCTAAGCTATAATACACTTTCAGACTACAGATCTCTACAGAAAAAGGTCCAACCTGGCCTACTCGTCTTCAGAATGTGATCTAAAGACTGAGAAAATAGTTATAGTTCAATATATAAAACATCATCCCAAATCTGAAACAATCGATGAAAATGGGGTTTTCATTTTCCTCAGGAACATCAAGTGGCACGTATGTAATTAGTACACGGATGAAGATGTTTCACAGATGCTTTTGATATTCTGCCTTGTTGTTTCTCATTCTTTTGTGCTGTTTGTGAAATAACCCAAGCAATAATGATATCTCCTTTCTGAAACCCCAAAGCGCTTTCATTTCAAAGGCAGGAAGCAGAAGGAATACCTGAATCTGTCTAATTACAGAGCTTTACATATGAACTACAGTTTTTTTTTTCAAATAAATTAGATATATGAATTATCAGAGGGAGAGTTAATCCAATGAACCATATATAGAACACTAATCCCAAGTGTTTGTTTTGCATTCCTTTAGCCTTTAAAGATGACAGCTTGTGATCAATTGCTTCCCTTAGTGGCTGGCAGCTCTCCTGCTGCAGTGTTTAAGTGCTGTTTGATGTCCTAAACTTTGTGTCAATGCATGGACTACTGTTCAAATATATAGCAGTGATTAAAATAATTCTACCATCTGCTCTTAATTATAAGGACAGACTGGATGTAATGACAACTTTATCTCACAAGCCAACTCTCATCATGAAAACGGATCCCAAATGTATAAGCGTAATTCTTAATTTGTGGTACACGTTTACAGCCAAAGAACTATTAGGACAACTAATGAAGCAAAGAAAAAAAGTATTAATGCAGTACTGTAGCACCTGCAAACTCAGATATCAGTACGATATTACAAATTTGAAGCCACCCAGATGTAGTTCTAATTCAATCTGGTTGAATAGGATAAATTAATAATGTATGTAATGTTTCAGATATTCAGAATCTACAAACCAAATGCTTGGTTATCAAGTCAGAAGTTAATCCTGTCCTGCGATACCCACCTGTATTGTGAAAATGAGCAGTGGCAGATATTATTGAGAATGTATTAAATTAAGATAAAATATAAATTAAGAATAAACTAAATGGTTTAAATTAAGACATAAAATGTATAAGCTGTGGTACTTGAAACATATAAATCCAAACAGAGGCCTTTGTGAATTGGATCCTTGCATCACATTGTTAGTAAGTATTTTTTAAATGATTTTGTGGAATATTATTTAATGAGTCTAGTCAATAAAAATAATATAGATATACAGACACTCAAACTGTCCCATATTCCATGAATTTGTCAATTTGTAAATAACTCAGGTTAGCATATGATTTTGAACCATTAAATATATTATAGATTATCTGTAGCCCAAATACACATATATAGGTTTCAAACAGTTCCCCACACCTCTTCTGTATCTCTGATGATCCCATAGAGAGAATCAGACCATGGATACAACTTCGTATTGATCTGTGACATCAAAGAATGTTGTGGACAGCAATCTTCCCGTAGGAAGAGGAGACAAGACACCTCTACCTAGACCTGGGATCACCTTTACAAAATAAAACCAAAGGCCACTGAATGATGAAAAAACAATAGACACAGGGAATATCCAAGTAACTATGGCTCAAGAGGTCATCCTCCCTCAGGGATCTCTAATCATCAAGCATATGCATTCACCATTATCAGGAAAGTGGACAATACAACGTTTAAAAAGATTTAAAAGCCATCTGCTACAGGACCGAAGATGCCTTTAGATGTGAGCTTGATCTAGCCGATTTGATTCCTGTTATGAATGGAATGAAACAAAGTGTGATTCTGGGAGATAATGCCTGGACCAAATACCAACTTTGACTTACCCACGACTCCCAAATTACAAACTTTTGCCCAGTTATTGATTTTAGTGTCAGAGGCCACTCACAGATTAAAAAAATGACTGGGTACAAGTTTGTAATTTGTGATTTGCAGGTAGGTTAAAGTTTGAATTTGGTCTAGGTCTGTACTATGATACCTTTGCTTTATGAGAAAATATAAAAAAAATGGAATGTGAATTCTACATGACTATAGGAGGATAACAGAGATTACTATAAGCAAGTATTTATAAAGTATATAAATTCAGCACCTGTATGACATGGCTGTTTTAAAAACACAGCTGTTAAATTATATAATAATTTTCCCTTCATATTCTAAGTTCATGTGATATTCTTTGTGTCCTATGTCTTTAAATGTATCTATGATATTCAAAACACTTTATAAAGTAAATAAATAATATACAAAGAACAGATTCCCATAATTAGGAATAAAACTAACCATTATGCATACCTGCATTCATCTGTAATTACTGTTCCACATGGTGATCAAATGATCAGGTGTGATCAATCAATTATAATCTGATTATGACAACTAGCCTATATGTGTAATATGTGTTAGAAGTTATACGGCAATGTACTTCCTACTACTTAATGTTTGCGTTCCCCTTTTTAAATTGTTTTTCATAAAATACTATGTAATTTAGCATAAATATGTGTGCTCTATACTTACCTGTCACAAGGTATTAGCTTGGATGCATAAGAGAGCATACAATGGGTTTTAACCAAAAAAAGTCATAACAAACTCGATTTTAATTACATTTGTTACATTATTAATAAATAGCTATTATATTCAACAGAACAAATCACTACCCTTTATGTTTGCTTTCTTTGTGTATTTTTCAGACACCTTTTCTTCCAAAGTAGTTATTATACTGACACCTGTGCACATCCCCACTATTTTCTTGTCATGGATTCCAAAGAAGCACTACACATATGTGTCTGGCCCATTAAAAATTATATTTACCCCATTTCACAAATAAGTAGCCGTGGGGTTATTCCCAGACTGTTTTAATCATATGACACATAGTATGTTCTTTGTGTTATAATTGGGAAACAGGTTTTTTTTTAACTCTTTAACTCCCTTGTGAAATGGAGAGAAGAGAAAAAATAGTATACAGTGCCACTGTCCACATTAAAGAGAGGCCTATGTGTAGTCAAAAAAGGATTGTGGCTTTTTGGTTGATGAATGTGCTTCTTATCCCAGCTGTTGTGTATATATCTTGTGTCTGTTTGTCTTTGAACACTCATTCTTAAAGAACTTAGTTTTTTCTTAAAATAATGTTACTTTGTGTCTTTATAAGACTGCAACTTAAAAAAATGGAACCATAATTCTGTAATCGAGATGCTAATAGTATTCGTTTTTTGTTATATACAAACTAATTGTAAACTGTTGAGTTTATAATTTTTTAGTGAAAACTATTCAAGATTAATAGATTTTGAGGTAGAGGCGCTGGAATTACGTACTGGATTCCCTCTCCTTCCTTCACTAGAAACATCAGCCATGATTTTGCTGTTGGGAGACTGATGTTGGTAGCAGGAAAAGCTACATTATCAGTCACAGAAAGTCAATCTGTAATCCTACAATTAGTAAATCTGATAAGGTTTAAGAGCAAATAAAATGTGCAGATTCCATTCTTATCTCTGCCTTGGCAGTCAGACAGGACATAAAACAGGTTGATTGCTTATTATGAGGGATAATTTGTAATATTTTGACAAAAGCATTAAAAGATTAGAAAGCATCTTAAAGATGGTTAATCCTTGCAGCTGCACCTTTGAAACTATCAACAACATTGCAGATTATATCAAATTTACCAACTTGGTCCTTTCTTTTATATAGTTTAATTTGTGTGAAGGTGTGAAAAGCTTTCAAATGACTGCATAGAGGTGAATGTCATGAGTAGATTAAAGTCAAGAAGAGCATGTATCAATTATTTGAAACTATTTGCCTTTTGGCCTCATCTAGTCAGCTAGTATATAAAACAATGTCTGGATTGTGGTTGAGACTGACTCCTATGGATAGTTCAATAAACTTGCTTGATGAGGTTCTTGGCTCATTAAGCGTTGAGCAACCAAATGAAAAATATGTTGAGCTGTCTTCTTTTATCTGTAACCTTTCATATGTTCTCGTGTTCTTACCACAGTAATCACTGTGTAAACGAAACCTTCTGAGTTAATATAGTGGCATTCCACAATGAACAATCGATCAGTGGAAATATTCAAATGTTGACTTGTTTACGTCCATGCACACACTATCTTGGCGACCAACCAAACCACTATAACCACTATGCAATATATTCAGATGTTTTTAAAATTAAGAATGAAGAACAACCTTTAATGTTTCTGTCCAACCATATAACACTACATATTGCAGATATTTCAAAGATAATTACAGTTAAGATCTGTTTTTTGTAAGACTGAACTTGACATTTTTAAATGGCTTCGTAATTATTTATGTTAAAAGAGCTAATCTTTAAAATAAATGCACTGAAACTGTGCATGTATAGTGGTCAGATAGTCACATTCTCTCAATCCTGTATCCTGTGTTTTTTCCCTTATAATTCTACAGAGTTTACTGTAATTTTAGGTAAGAAGGGATCTAGGTCACAAATCTGTTACTAGTATCCCCGGGAGTAATTTTAAATTAGATTCTGTTTAAAAGTTAAAACTTTTATCAGAGCAATCACCTTTTTATTTTAATGTTGTTATTTCCTCTAATTAAAGCCAAGTTTAGAAAATACCTGTCTCTCATACCTCTTGTGTCTACCATTGATATGCTTCAATGTTTATTTTAAACAGTTTTCATGTCAGAAACCTCTGGTTATTCTTCATTCTACAGCAGCCATGACTACGGCATGGTTAATTATACTAGACAGGGAGGGCATATTGTCACTTCAGTTTGTCACTGGCATACCTTTGTACTATATAAATGTGTGTTTTATATGTGTCTTGCAATGTTTTGCTTAATGTGTTTATCACCAAAAGAAATGATTGATTTCATCATTATCTGTACATCTGTAACTTCATAGAAATTGGGGTGTTTCCCATTTGATCCCAGTTAAAAGAGTAGAGTGTTGTTTTCGAGAACAATTTGTATTGAATTTCTGGATATATTAGAACATACCTCATTATGTATCTGTTATGTAATATATTTATAATAATCCTAACCTGGATGTGTATTTAATCGTATTGAACTACAGACATCTAATTTTGAAATGGCTAGTGGTTTATATTTCTTGTGTACGTTTCATCAAGACTAGAACTAGTGCTAGAACAAATCAAAACTTTGATCTACCCGCAAATCACAAAAAACAAAGCTGTATCCTATCCAGTTCCAATTGCAGGTCCCCAAGACATTAAAAGTGTAAACAATTTAGATTGATTATTGATGGTGTGAGTTTTTTAAAGTATGTTATTGAATAAAGTAAAAAGAACATGTACAATGGAATTTGGTCATGTCCTCATGATACTTGGACATGAAAGACACATCAAACACTTACTTTGCAATACACATCTTCAGGAGGATTGTGGAAAGCATTTCATTTTTACAGAATAATTGTTACTTGGAAACTACGACTCACAACCATATCCCAGTGTGAGTTTAGTACTCGGAAGCACTGTGCAGTTGCGGTTAGGGCTTTGGACTCCTGAGCAGAGGGTTGTGGATTCAATCCCAGGTGGGGGACACTGTTAAGAATAAAAAAATATATATAGTAATGTAGGCTGTGATGTGTTGTGTACATCACATGCTCTTTCAGTGAAAATTATTGACTACAATAAAAATACCACTGGTTGAATACAGCCTGGAGTTCTACATTATGTTCTTATCAGCTAGATTCTGATGAGCACTGCTTCTTTTCTTGATACAGTTGCCAATGACATGGCTATGGTAGGCTGTGTCTCAGTCAGTTAAGATGACAAGCTGAGGACACAGTGTGTGAGATCAAGCTGAAGCTGGGCTTTGAAGACCCTTTGAAGTTGAGAAACAGCAGCTTACGGCAAATACATTAAGCAGAGCTGTAATGTACTCAACTGCAGGGTGCCTCATTAGTCAATCGGAATAATTATACATTTTGACAGGGGGACCTGATAGTTTGAGAAAAGCCTGATTAGCTGGCAGTTGTTTCCAACACCTTTAATCTCCTCAGAACAGAGGGAATAAATGGCTATCTATTTTTAAAGTGTTCATTAGACATAGATGTAGGTATTTACTGTTTAAATGTCTTTGACAACCACCATCTAATAAACATTTTTATTAATTTCTGAGAATGTCCCTCTCCCTGCATTCTGTTATTTATATAAAAAGAGATCTCAGTAATCACTAAAATCAGTCCCTGTGGTTATGATGAGGTTTGCCAAATGTTGGCAGATACTGGAATTTCTGTTGGTTGCTCTGAATAAGGGTGTCTGCCAGCCAATACATAAATAATTAAATAATCATTACAAACATTATGTTGGATCAAACATGTATTAGGACACAGGTCCAGCATAATTGCTAATGTTAGGTAAACTGTAACTACAATTGTTTCGTATATATTATTAACATTTTAAACTACCGAGGACAATGGTTGCTGTCCACATAATGTGAAGAGGAATGTTACATTAAGCATACATTTGTAATTTGCAATGTGCGGGCATGTTTTGGTCTAGGCAAAAAGCTGTGAGAAGCTCATTTTGCACAGTAAAATCTTTTTTGTTTTGTTGCAATGAACAGCCAAATAATTTGATTTAATCATGCTGACTAATTATTTGCAGCCACTATGTGTGCTTAAGATTCCTCACTGTCACTATTTGAAAAAGCTCAAACGCAGGGTTGAAAGCTGAAATGTATAATGGTCCTCGATATCTGACTTATCAAAAGAACTTGAAGTAACAAACAGAAGTATATTATAATTAATTAAAAACTGGTATCTTATGATATGCTGTTTTGTGCTATGGAAAAACATGTATTCACCCCTAACTGTTCAGCCATCTTATTTGTTTGTTTGTTTGTTTGTTTTCATATTTTGTTTGATTCCAAAAGACTTTGATCCTATTCAATATCTTTATTTTGCTTACACCCTCACTGGTGTTTCACAGTTACATCATATGAACCAGAGACTTCTGAAAAGATTAAATCTACTGTATTATACTCCCTGTAGATAAAGTAAAATGCAAGGTAGTGGGCAGCAAGCTTGACTGATATTCTATTCAGTGCATTCAATGACAATAATCCTTTCTTCTGGTGTTTTTAGTACTTAAATGGAATGTTGACAAGAGGAAAAATGAAGGCCTCAGTCTTGGCTCGGGGAAATACAAGTTTGTTTATAGAAGGACTACACAGTTTCAAGCCATGTCAAATACTAAGCAAACAGAGACTGGTCTACATTATCGGAGGGAGGAAAAGGGGTAAAAACAAGGCATCACATACAGAGCGAATTCAAGGCAAGAGGTTTTTATTTGGGGGGGCAATTTCATTGAGTGTAAAATTGGGACATCTAATAAATGCTTAATTTTACTAAAGAGTAAATGAATCCACATGACCTTAATTATACAGCCTACAGAATGTCCTTTCTTAAAATACTATAAGGAGTAGAAGAAGAGGAGGAGGAAGATTAATCAGTGCCCTGATGATGATGATTTGTTTGTTTTTATTATTATAAGGGAATTTAAAACAGCACATTTTGATTTATTGCATCATCATATATATTCTACCATGTTCCTGTTTGAGATCAGCCTTTTACGATTTCAAGAAAAAAAAGGAATGTTTACCAAAACTATCTTCATGAGCTGGAAACTATGACTAACATTCAGACAAACTTTAGGTTAAGATGTTGTTTGTTTGGCGTTTCTTCTCATTATGCCCTTCGGGTGTGATTAACTGATGTCAACCTAGCCTGTGTTGTTTACTATCACTTAAATGTCAAAACTATGACAGGCATGCAGGACAAAAGAGGTTAAATGAGGTCAAAGGAAGGATGTAAAGAGTAGAGGTATTTTGAAGGAATTGTTTAGCCACTTGACATGAAGACATACCACAGTAATTCCCATGGATGGCCTAACTCTGTGACCCCATAACATCATTAGGAAGAATTGTTGCTTCTAGACTCTGTATGCAGCCTGTTCAGTTCCAGTAGAGCAGTTGTGCAACTATATTTTACTTTTTAAATTATGTTAACCTAATGTATATTAGCTAAAAATGTCCTGGTATGAGGGAAATCATGGTGATGAGAAACTGTGTTCTGTCACATAAATAGACACAGATTGTCCAGTCCATGGTGTCCACATGATGGCTGCTCTCATTACAGAAGTCTACTGTATGTCATTATCACTTGTATCACAGGAAAGTCTAACAGACTCTTATATTCTTTATCCTTTCAGTGCAACGTTGGGTAACATCTTGATGCAACGTTTTGAAAGCCAAAGTCACACCAGAATCTGGACCTTTCAACCTACTTGGACCAGCCCACTAATTGCACCTTACGATTCCAATACTTGATGACAGCTTTTTGTTTGACAGAGGATACTAATACTTCCTTCTATCCATTTTAAATATGTCATCCAGTAATATCTCTTCCATTTGGAGAGTGACCAAGGGTTTAATTTGGTATGGGCCTAATTCACAACTTTTAAACTTACTGTATTGTGGCAATTTTCTAAGTATAAGATATAGAATCTAAATGAAAGGTCAAACGAACTTACAAGATGCAGTACTTACATTTTTAAAAAGACAGGATAAAAAACCTTTTGGCACAGCACCTTTTACATCCTAATTCCTTTATAATCAATGTTAATTTACTTCTAGGCCTGCAGCTGACCACAACTGAAGAGAAATTATACCTATCTTTCTAAGTTTATCATTTCCTTTACAAAAAACAAATAAATCATCCTAAATTGTTGGTGTGCACACTATTTAAGTTTAAAAGATTACCATTTTCACTAATGCATTCTTTAAGTCTTCCATTTGTGGCTTGAATATTACAATGTTTGTGTGCAAATCTATTTGTGACTTACATCCCTTTTCCCCGCGTTGTTTCTGAATGGCTGTTTCCTGACCTCTCCCTGCAATCTGTTATTTTATTCACTATGGAACTATTACTCTGAACAAGAAGACAATTACTTTGTTACAACTTCATGTATTATATATGTATATATAATACACGAGTTTCAGAAACAAATATAATAACAGTATATTTCCTATATTATACTAAGTATAGTACAGTACAGCTTGGTCTTGTTAGTAGCCATATTGATCCTGTACACACAAGATTTATCAAACAGTTTAAAGAAAAAGAGAACTTTTAGCAGTTTAGCAAAGGTGATTTGCTGGGTCATTTGGTTGTTTTCCCATGATTGTACCACACATGAACATGAGATCTCCTTTTTCTTTCCTACACTTTTTTCTTTCCAATAAACAATCACAAGAGAAATATATATATATATTCAAAAAGTTTAAACCTCTTGACCTGAAGACTCAAATATGCAATATCTCTAAAAAACAAACATATATATATATATATATATATATATATATATATATATATATATATATATATAATCTTAATAAAGCTAGGTGGCATGAACTGAGAAATTATCATTCCATGAAGAAAGAAAAAATAAGAAAGTCATTGAAAGAAAATTCTAGAAATCCTGTCATTTCTGACTCAGTTCTTATTACGCTTCTACCTTAAATGGTCAATGTGAGCAATAACACATTTTGATAAGGGGGATATTCTAATAATTATTATGCCTTTACTCCAGTTCACAGTGTTTTATTTGTGTTTTTCTGTTTTATTTTGGTGAGGATTCGAAAACAAATAATAATATATTATAGTACACTTATGGTGTCTTATACAGATTAAATTCAAAAATGCATTTGAGGAAAGTGAACTGAGATTCAGTTTAATAGTGAACTGTGAATCACCATGGTTGTTTTGAACTGTCTTCAATCCACTGAAAGCACACCTATGTGGTATCCAAACATGTATTGGTGTGCTAGCATTGTGTGTTTCTAAAGAATAACCATAAATGCTTTTGAAATCTCTGTTTGCTTTGCCTACTGATACAGTACAATTAAGTCATTACATTAATTTTTTTATGGGTTTAGTGTTTTATTACTTTCCATACACAACTCAAGACTTAAAATTAGTCCTAATCCTATAATTAATGCTCTGTGTTAATTGACACAGACTTGTCTGGATTTTTTATTAAGCTGACATACGGATCTTCTAAAGGTGCACAATTAGCTGCTACATTAATCATTAATTGTATTATTTGCTTTGGTTATAAAAGGACATCAATCAATATGTATAGTACCCACCCTATATTAGATACATCACTAAAATACTTTGAAATATTTCTGTGTGAAAGTTGAATAGTGCTGAAACTCCTAATTTATACACAGTAGCGGATGTGTTCCGGTCATAGACCTGTAGCTCCACCTGCTGTTTCAAATATCCATGAAATCTTCTTCAATCATTGTACTATAGATGTGATCTAGATTTACAGAAGTATCAGAATCAGACGACTCCTTGAGCAATTTTGAATTACAATATGTAGTGAAAGTTAGTAAAATACAATCATGCGAAATGTTCATGCTGCACAATAGTGCAACGTCACAGCTAAAACAAGGTGAAGGAAATTCCCAATTGGGGGTTAAGTCCCATTCCATTGCAAGCCAAGGAATCTGTTACAAAGTCAATATAATCTAGTTTATGTACAAAAAATGACCTGCATAGCTTACAACCAGCATCCATCTAGGCATAGTGAAATACTTTTAATGCAAATGTAGATTGACATGTTTATTTACATGTCTATTCTTTATGTGTTGGGTTATACTTACTATTATGGGTGCTGTTCATATTTATATATTAAATATTACAAAGAAAGAAAGAAAACAAAAGAAAAAGAAAAAAGAAAGAAAGAAAGAAAGAATGGAAGAAAGAAAAATTAAAAGCAGGAAAGAAAATATACATATCACCTAGGTCCTTATTTCATAAGTCAACATGACCTGTACTGCATGCTCCTGGGTTTTGAGTGAAATCTGCGTAATATATGAAGTAGTATTTAAATGTGTATGGCTACTTTGTTCATTTGAATTACCCCAGTTGGATAGAGTTAATTTGTTCCCCCCCTCTGGGGATTTTTGTAGTCCTCTGACATGAATTTTATGTCTAATGTAAACACTGAAATTCACTTCTCTGTGCCAGATCCAGAAACTTCATTGGCGACTATTAAGACTTGCTCTTTGAACATTTTTTTTCTTTTTTCATTTTATACGGTTAGCTAGATTTTCCATATCCTGTTTAGTTAGTTAAAAATGGACAGTTTTTAAAACATGTGCCGTGACTGAAACTACCAGCTTGATATCTGAAAGGAAGTACACTTTATTTACTGTGGGTTCAGATATTTATTTTTATTATTTACATAGCCGAGGTCATCCTTTAAGCAGCAAGTTCAGAAGGTACTGAAAAGCACATGAAGTGAAATTCATTCATTTCCCTTCAGCATTCAGGGAAATAGCTGAGGAAGAAAGGAATATGCTAACACATTACAAATTTGGATTAAGGAAGAATTCATTCCTAACAGCACAGAATGCTTATAAAACTGAGGCAGTGGATTACATCATTTTATTCTATGCAGCTTCATTAAAGATTATTGTTTATTTTCATCTTTACTAAATATTCCTCAAAAAAGATTAATTAGTATGAAACTCAAGCTGTTTAAATGGATTACTTCAGTATGGGCATAGAATTAACATATAACAGGCCTCTACCATAATACAATAATTAGCATAAAGGTAAAATGGAAGCAACACATCTTAAATAAACAAAGCCAAGCCTCCACGAACACAACAGTACCTGCTAATGAGACATTTGTGTTCAGTGGAGCCTAACACGGACACGCATACAGAAGCCTGAACCTGAACACAACTGAGTTTAAATTGGCTGGATCAGACATGAGGAAGTTTTGTGTTTATTGGGGGTGTCCTTGGTAAGTTCTAGCATGCAGAACTTTCTAATTAAAAGCATCAAAAGCATTAAACTGGTAAAGTACTACTATTCATCTAATTGTGTGATCTAATGTCATTTTTGTAAGACAATTACCCCAAGAACGTACACCAGCTATTGCTCACCAAAGCACAGTAAGTTTAAAAAGCACTGTCTCTTTCTGAAGCAGTCAGGAGCTGGTGCTGCTCCCCAATTGTTTCTCTTTTCCTACATAAATCATTTGAGTTCAACAGTGGCCCCTACACTCTGAAACACAACAGATGATGAAGCCCCCGAGATTGTGACCATCACACTCATCACGTACGATAGCACAAGTTGCGTACATTAAGTCAAACGACCCCAGAGTAAATGAAGATCTTCACCTACAAAGATCCAAACACCCCATCTTCTCCCATGATCAGTGTTTCTCAACTTCCAGGACATGGTTAGGCAATTGGTTAAAAACAGACCTTGTTCTTTGCGTTTGGTAGTGCTCTCCTGCATCACTGTACATCAGTGACAAGGTCAGAATGAGACTTTGTCATGTAACGCTCATGGTATAAAATTAAGCAGAGATATTTGCAGGTGATAAAAGCACCAGCGCTGGAGAATTTGCTGCATTGGCTATCTCACATACACCTACTGAGGCACTAACCATAAAATAAGAGGCATATTTATAACCAGTGGAATGGTCCATAGGCAGCTTTATAATTTCACCTTAAACTTTGCATGACCCCTAAGATCACTGCCTTTTCAGTTCTTCACTGCACACATGGTAAACTCTAATGAGCAGTAAAATATGGCCAGATACATGACTCCAAAGTTCTGACATTAGTGGACATTTGACTTACAGTAACTATATTTGTTCCTAACCCAAAAGCACATACAAGAAAATGTCCCAATTAAGGGAAAACATATATTTAAAAAAAAAATGTTAGCAGTATTATAGTGAAGTCTTTGCCCCTAACACTATGACAGCCCCATTCATATCTGAATTGTTTCCAGCTCCACGGAAACACTAAATGTCACTTTATATCAGGTTCTTTATTGTTAACAAACCAGTGTTTCAGTTTAAAAACACTGTTGTATTTTACCAGTAAGTTACCTCAGCTGAAATAGCAGGAAATGGTGATTAACCCACATTTGCTAACTGAGGAACAGGTGCCGAATTGTGACAGGGTTCATTTCTCAGGCATAGGGTAAAAGAGGTAGACCAAAACATCAATTACCACCACTGGGGCAGAAAAGGAACAGAACATTTAAGTGAACTTGGACATAACCTATATTTACATCAAGCATTTTAATTAGACATTTTTTAAGACATTGCTGTCCATTTAGTTGCTTGATTTTTAATAGGGTTTAAAAACATGACTTCACCTTATTAACTCTAACCCTCACTCGAAGATTTACGTCAGAAATGCCAGAATTCAGTATAGCTTTATCAAAGATATGAGACAGTACTGTTATAACACAATCAAAATACCAAAAGCTGAGTGTAATATTTGTATAGCCGAAAAACAAAGCACTTTTAAGGAAAATAAAATCCATGCTACAATTGTTACATGTTATATTTTTCAATAGATTAGCCATAAAAACATAACACAGTAGTGTATCTTTTATTAACACATTGTTTTGTAAAAGCCGTCAAAATCATTTAAAAAGCAGTTGGTTTCCAAAACAATAATGATAAAAACAGTCCTGAGTGGCGTGACAGTTAAGGCCTCTGGGCAGAGGGCAAAGCCAAAACCATTACAGGAAGGAGACCGTGCCTCTTTTACCCTGCCTGTGCCACTGCCTGGGCAGAAGTTCCCAGAGGGCAGCACACAATTAGTTGAGTGCCACCAAAAGTGGCAGCTTGGGTTAACTCAGTTCTCCGTTTGTGTTTATTGTTTTGTTGATTGAATGTTACCTTTTACTATTAATCAGTTTCCCGGCAACACGTTATGACTTGATTAAGAATCTCATATATATACACATCAAGAGCCCTTACAGAGTATGTAAGCATGGAAGGTAAATTACTTTCACTCACATCATTTTGTCTGAATTCCCAGTGTAAATAGCATGTGATTTAAGTGATATAGTGTTAAGCATCCTTTTCCATGCAATGATATTTGAGAAGTGACCAGGGACCACAATACTGGATGTATCTGGCAAACTTCTAATATGCTGATGAATGTCCTTTCAGACCTGATATGAAACATATGGGCTGTATTTGGGAGCTACTGAATGACCTGCGATGTTTCAGATTACTTCGCTATACGGTGATCTTGAGTCACCACGATGGGGGGTGTTCTAGTGTTAGTCCTGATATCAAGGGGACTGCTGGTACAATGTCCCAATTAAGTAATACCTTCCTTCTTTCTCTTTTATTTAATTGATAATTTACTTATTTCTTTCATTATTTTTACAGTGGACACAATCTTAAAAGACTCTTCATTCCATGTTTTGTATTATACACACTCACATGCATATGTTTATTATATGAAATATGGTTAGAAAGCATTATGACATCACTTTTGTTTTTCATCGCCACAATTAACAGAAACATTAATCTAACTGAAAGAAACCACTTTCTTAAATTAGGCAATGCTGACTTCAGAGGGAAGTATTATCTTGTGCATGTGGAGATATGAAGTACATAGTAAGATCTCTATAAAAGGCTGCTGTTTTTTGAACAGTTGCACCAAATAAGCTTTGGTTAATTTAACACTAGCTAAACAGAAACATTGCTGTGTTGTGTTGTTTTTCTATTTATACTTTGAATGTCATTAATGTTACTTTCATGAACTTAGTAAGAAATCAGACAGAGTATTTAGTTACTGTGAATAAACAAGGATGAGACTGGTCAAGAAACAAAGTGCTGGAGAATTTGATTTGGAAATACTGATTTTTAAACATGCTTGTGTGGTAAAGATGCAGTACTTCACAGTATTTGAAACATTCTTATTCAGTATTCTACATTATTAGAAAGAATAACTATTTTTCAACTAATAATAATACACATTTTTAGTTGTTACTTCATTGTATTAGCATTTTATGGGAAAATGCTTTAAGAGGAGTTACTTGAGAAGTAAGTCTTAGGCCTGAATTAAATCAAAAGTTCAACCAACTCACCAGTCATAAATTGCAAACGTGTCACTTGATGGTGGCTTTCTGTTTGCCAGAGCCTTCTGGCAACAATCCAATGGAAAACTGCCATCAAGTATTGGGTTCGGAATTTGTGATTTGTGGTGGCTCAAAATTATGATTTAATCTGGGCCCTAATCTTGTTTTTATTTTTTATAACAAACTCTCCTATTCAATGATATACAGTCAAATACATAGTTACATTTTAATTCTATATATTTTAAGTGTCTCGAAGCAAAAACGAATTGAGATATTCACTCAAAGTTGTTAAGGTTCCAGAGATGGTACCCATAACCTTCAATACGTTTAGATGTGTTGTTTTGGTACAACATCAGTGTCATTTTCATATTTCCCTATGATATACCATATATAAATCAGCTAATGTGATCAGATAGCGCTCGGTAAATGCTGTCTATTACCATAAACCCACAGAAATATCAATACACTTTATAGCATAGCTTTTAAAATTAACAATAAAACAGCTAATAACAGGGATTCCAATAATTTATATATAGTCCTTTGCTATCTTTGATAGACATAGACATTTTTGTATTGATCATTCAATTCTACTGTTGGTAACTGTTTTCCTAGTCGAACAGGAAGACGGCTCTGACAATCCTACACCAACTTCAGTCATTTCAATGTATGTGAATAGCTTCATAACCTTGCCTGGTTTCCGACCTATTTTATTCCAAACCAGTGTTGTTTTCTGGATTTTTTATTTTATTTTTATTGATAGTACCAGCATGCAATAGTGTTGAAGTTTATTGTTACTGTAGCTGTATTAATGCATACATAATTAAAGACCCTTTAAGATCTAAAGTTCTGCTTCACATAAGGGAAAGCCTTTTTAGATCTGATGTTTTGATTTTGTTTGAACATTTTTAAATGTAAAAATTTGCAGGAAGATAAATCAACCTCTAATTGCAAACAGTCTTCACTGGCAGGCAAAAATGATTGACAATAATTTCTGGAAATAAAAAAGAATGTGGTTATATTTGTACTATTAATTTCATAGCATGTTTATGGACATGAAATTACAGTTTCATGTGGTTAATTTTCTAACATCACGTTATTTTGCAAAAATGAAATATTTCTCTTGAAAAATAAATTGGCATTTCATGTGCAGAGAGAACTGTGTGGGATTGAAGAAACAATTCACAATTCTGGGACAATTATTGTTTCCATTATTACCTCTAACAAGTTTTTACAAGATCTGGGGTTGGATATTGGATGTTGGAAAAGGGATTTTATCATGATATGTGAAACCGCTTCTCTTCGTACTCTATACATGTTCAATATAGTACTTCTGTACTGGTTACTTTTCTATGTGCTGTAAAGACAAGGTATAGTTTGTAACTCTTATACTTTATTTCTATGTTTGTCAATTACTGTTTCACAATGCATTTTTATGAGGTCACAGTTAATAAGCAAACAAACCCCAAAAGTAAATATATATATATATATATATATATATATATATATATATATAGCATTCATCGTCCATCATACGTGATACAAATGTTTCATGACACCTTTTCAAACAATTGCAGGAAACTTCACTAATGTCTCTAATTATAAAATGGCATTATAAAATTATAACCATATTTTGTTGTTGGCAGGAAGAGCTCTTCAGTTAAAAAGAACATATCACACTTGGCCTTATGTTTTAGGTTAACTTTGCAAGCAGTTTGGTAACTTAGTGTGTACACTTCACATAAAAACAATGTCTTTAAGTTTTAGGAAGCAGTTAATGAATCTCATTTAGAGATGCAGCCAAGACATTTGGCATAGTGACATGTCAAAAGAATTAACAATACACTTGCAGAGATAAAGGGCATATTGTGGTTTTATAGAGAAATTAAACTACCACCAGCAGGATAATGTTCAATTTTTGGTACCGGTAATTTAGCCTCTGGTAACAATGACCATTATTATTACAGACTATTACAATTTCACTATAAAAGTAAATTGTTGTTTTCGTTGCTTGAACTTTAATTATCATAAATACGACTGTGTTAAAGAAAATGCATACCAAACCTTCTCACTTTCACAAACTGGTCTTGCAGTTTATAATTATATCTGTTTGCATTTCTTTTGTGCATCTCAAAGACTTGGCATGGTTCAGATGCTGTTCTTCCGTGTCTTGTGTGGTTTCAAAGAGAATATCAGTGTGTCATGTAAACCAGAAATGCAAATGGTTTTTAAAATCAGGATTCTAGCCTTAGGGGCTGTTTAACCTAATGCCAAATGCACTGCTCATATTACAAATCAAATTAAACATAGAAGTGGTGTGGTGTTATATTAAATGAAAATTAAAATATTGAATCACGGACAATCAGTATTTCATACTGGTGCTTAATTAAAGTTGCTTTGTAGTAATCTTTTTAACTGTTAGAACATTAGTATTGTTGGGCCTGGTCAGTGCTTTGGGGGGAGACATCTGAAGTGATGCTCCTCGCATCTCTGTGGGCCAGGAAATCACGTCAAAGCTCTGCCATGGAGACGGGGAATTATATTTTGAGATATCCCTGCTTTCAGATTAGATTTTTAAATTAGGATCCTTTCTACATTGTGGACATAAAAGCTCCTTTGGTCTTTGTCAAAGAAGGAGTCTAAACTCTTGTGTTGTGGCCAAATACAATTAAGGTTAATAAAAAATAAATAAATAAACTGGATGCCACCCAGCAACCCAAACTGAAGTGACCCACCCTGATCAAGATAATTTTGTTTCCTGCAGCACTGCCCTGTTGAGCTGTTCCCATCATCTCACTGTTGCGTTGGTGTGCTGCTTCACTATGTCTGTCATGTTTTGCTCTGCACTTCTGTATGTGGTTGATCGTTTTCCCATGTGTATTATTGGGAAGTGCTCTGGGATCCGGCTTGACTTGCCAGCCAATCACCCATCCATTAGTGTCCTGGAGTCGTAAGGAAGTAGAGATTATTCTCCTGGACACTGCTTAGACCACCTCAGGAAAATCAAAGCAATTATGAAATTTTCTCTTGAACAGTGATTTTGATTTTGATTTGATTAAGTCCTTGATAATGTCATAAATAGGCTTTTGACTATGGTTTAAATGTATTCATGGTTCGGACATGGGATTGTTCAAGGATTTGGGTTAGATTGTCCAGGAAACCTTGACTTTCATTAAAGTCAGCGATCTTAACTGAAAACTAAGAGACTGAGTTTGGGCTTAACTTCAGATTTTGGTGCTAGATAGACAGTGGGTTCTGACCAATTTTATGGCTAAAGTCACAGTATTTTTTATCCCAACTCCACCTTCACACCAATGACAGTATGTGTTGTAAGCTATTCAGTTTACTTTACCATCTTTATCTCAGAATCTAAACTCTCAAATACTGCTCTAATCTTAAATATAATACTTTATGTGTCCTAACCAAATCCCAAAACCAAAGACTTAATAATAAACCTAATACCCAACACCAATGGCTGAAGTGGTGCCATTCACAATCAATATTTGGGACATTTATCTGTTTGTTGATTTGCCTTTATCCAAGGAACCCAAGGGCACTATTACTAATGTAATTAGGTGACATTTTTAGACAGATAACTGTTTACAAATGTAATATGTGAAAGTGTAGGTCAGTCGCTCATGAACAAAGCAGCAACTTGAATACAATAATTTTCATGATGATGCTGTGTTGCACAATATAGACAAATCTGGAATTCTGGAAAACAAACTGCTACATTTCCAAAACAGGTGTGTTTGTTTTGAGAAACTGCATGATATATTTAACTTTGCAATTCAAGGACACTGAGTGACAGATCATTTGAACAGTTCTTTATTTTCTTCATTCTTTTCCTCTCTTGGAAACAGATGTCTGTGGCTGGAGGGGTCAAATCTTAGCCAGACCTATGGTTTTCAGGAAAGACAATAGGAATGCCAGCATTTTAAATTACTTTGACACTGAAGGAGAAAAAAATAAGATAGCATCAGATTCATGGTGCTAAAACTTGGATTGCAGCTTCCAATGCCAGTGTTTTTCTAAAAGTGTTGTGCAACCTTGGGCTTTGCCAAGAATATGGTCTAAATGTTTCAAGGTTTATAAAGGAAATTTGGGTTACAAACTAAGATTTTGATGCTTGCTTGAGAATGCATTTTCCTCACACATTTGATTATTAATAATATAGTAACTATGGAAGAATTCTCCAGAAGCAAACCATTACGAATTTAGTAAATAAATAAGAATATAAGAAACTTTACAAACGAGGCCATTCAACCCATCATACTCGTTTGGTGTCCATTAATAATTGAGTGATCCAAGGATCCTATCCAGTCTGATTTTAAATGTTCCCAAATTTTCAGCTTCAACCACATCACCGGGGAGTTTGTTCCAGATTGTGACAACTCTCTGTGTGAAGAAGTGTCTCCTGTTTTCCACCTTGAATGCCTTGAAGCCCAATTTCTATTTGTGTCCCCAGGTGCGTGTGTCCCTGCTGATCTGGAAAAGCTCCTCTGGTTTGATGGAAAAGCTCCTCTGGTTTGAGCGTGGTATCAATGGTATAATGGACATTGTATAGCTGGGTGTGTACTGCTCAGAGAGAAGCAGACAAATGCACTGCACAATGCCTCCCTCTGCTGTCCCATATATTCCAACTCCACAGATCCTCCTTCAGTGCTAAAGCAGCAGTGCAAGTAATAAGCCTAATTCCCATTCTCAAGAAAGTTAACAGTAAAGGGTTAGGTGTCTCTAATTCTCCTAAGATAAATTGTCAATGCACAGGTTTTCACTCATGTCTACTACCAAACAATAGTGTGTTAATAGTTGGACTGATACAGAGAATTGGTATCAGATCATACACAATATTAACTTTCTTTATTTGGGAGGGTTAGTTAGTTCATGTTGTGTGAATATTCATAGTAAAAACATATGTGCAGTTTTAATCTTACACCAATCTTAAAAATTGGTGTAACAAACAGTAAAGGCACCCAAAGATGCCTACAATTGTAAATGCTTTTTTTATGTCAATAAATGTACACATCTATCTCTGGAGTTGTACATTTAAAAATTGTATGATTATTTTGACATTCTGTATTTTGTATTGATGAATTTAAAGGCATGCGTTGGGACATATAAACTTTAAAGTGGACATTTGATACCGCATTACATAACTCTTCCACGTGGGTATCCCAAATCAACTGTGCAATGAAACAACACCTACTAGAGCATCGCATGAATGTAACTCATCATCTTCCCAATCAATTTACACTGTTGAGAAATAGGCCATGGGATTAGCTGACTATTTTGGTGATTCAGACGTACTAATTCCCTTTGTATACAAATGGATTGCCAAATATGTTCCACCAAATGTGGCGAAAAGGCAATGCATCTGGCATAAACTATTTTTGTAATGTAAAATTACACCAATTCGCAATTATTCTAGGAATTAGCATAGTTAGAACTGGAGGTTTGAGTTTGCTGTTTAAAGTACAACAGTGACATTGTTCTTAAAATTACAGAATACACTAAATAGATAGCATCCTACCAATCCCAGCTGCTCAGCAATAGAACATACAATGGTATGTACTATGCACATTAGTCTCTACATATTGCAAGCAAAGTGTTGATTTACTATGAAGATTAGGTCATTCTTTAGCACTACTGTACATCACACTGAACATTATTCTTTTAACTTTACAGATATATATATATATATATATATATATATATATATATATATATATATATATATATATATATATATATACATCTGCTTTTCAGTAGCCTTGGTGGGGCCACAGAGGAATGCCTCACTGATTTATTTATTTCATTTGAAAATATATCACTGTCTGCAAGGTCACCAGATGCTGTAATTCTTTGAATGAGAAGCCAAAAGGTTTTGGTCTTTATTTTTGAGCAATACAAGTAATTTAGTTCAGTGCAAAAAAAGTAACTCGAAACTGAAAGGCTACAGATGTACTAGAAAATCACATATCGGCCTTTATAGTTAGGCTAATTCAGGCAAACCTCCATAATTACAATTTGTGTAAAATCTCATGCCTGCAATATCTCTCATCATTGTTTTCTCAGATTGTCCTTAAACTTTGTCATAAATGAAGGAGTGTATTGCACATACTCCTAAAAGAAACAGCTTCAACTGATCAACAATAACAAAAGCTACATAAAATCCTGGTGGGGCCTTTAGCCTACATCTCAATGAGAACAACTTCGGCACTCAGCAGTGAAAATGTTCATAACCCCTGTACTTGGTTCATTCTTGAGGTAACATTTAGTTACTAAATTGTAGTCTTAAAAAACATTCCTTCTGTTCAAGGAAACAAAATAAGCTAATGGCTGAGCGGTACTGCATGCGGCTGAGTTATGAACTGTGAAACTACACCTTGACTATGAGAACACGACCAAGGCAAATAAATCATTTACACAAAAATGTATTTATAATTACGTACCATTACATGACTTCCTGAGATTATGAAACAATAACCTACAGTGAAAAGCTAAACCATGGATCCAGGAGACCTTCTGGAAATATACTGTTCTTTCAGGATACTTACTGAACTGTCAAATCATCAAAGAAGTCATGGAGCCAATAACAACCTCTGTGTCAAACTGGGGGAAAGGAAAACATCACGAGAAGCAAGGAAAAATACGAGGTAAATGCCTTAGGGACTCTAGAGAAGTTTTAAATTATATACTCGCTCCCTCTCCCTCTCTCCCTCCCTCTCCCTCCCTCTCCCTCTCTCTCCCTCTCTCTCTCTCTCTCTCTATATATATATATATATATATATATATATATATATATATATATATATGAGAGGAAGAACAACAGAGAAAAAGAGAGACAGCAAGAGAGAGAATAGCTACACAACTACAGTAACATGCAGTATGGCCTATGCAAATAGCAACTGATTGCTGCCTTCTTAGTCATTCTGGGCTATTTGGTGATGACATTGAGTGCCAGTGGCTGGTGTACACTTTATGGGCCAGTTTCAGTGTTAGTTTCAGTGTTTCCCATTGCCATTCACAGTGCAATAATAAAATATCTAAGAAGTCTAACAGTCCATCTCTGAAGATATGTTTTTGTTTGTTTTAATTATCACTGTTGGAGAGCAGAGCATCAGTAATAAATGATTCAAAGATTATATGAAATACATACATACATACATACATACATACATACATACATACATACATACATACATACAATATTACACACATTCATACATACAGACGGGTGACAAATTAAAGGACATACCTAAATAAATGAGTGGAGGAACATAGATGCAGATGCCTCCAAACAAGTGTACTGCAAGATACAATGCAATTAACAATTAAGCAATTAACATCCTTTCATGCTCTGTGGCATGCATACAAATGCTGTGCAGGCCCAGCTGACCTCCATTTTGGATCAAGATGGCAAGAGGAAAGGATCTGTTACAAAGACAGATTTGAGAGTTCAGTGGTGCAAAAAACATAGGCACTGGTCTACAGAGATGTGGAACAAAGTGATATGGTCAGATGAGTCATCCTTCACCATATTCTCGACAAGTGGGTGAGTGCATGTGTGGCGACACCAAGAGAACGGTACAGGCCTGACTGCTCGACCCCTACAGTGAGGGGGTCCGGAGGCTCTGTTATGCTGTGGGGGTCATTTTCCTGGCATGGTTTGGGTCCACTTGTCCACTGCAAATCATTACAAACTTATTCAGAGTGATCACCTTTATCCTATGGTGAAACATTTCTATCCTGATGGGAGTGGTCTCTTCCAGGATGACAATGCCCCCATCCACAGGGCACGAGGGCTCACTGAATGGTTTGATGAGTATGAAAATGATGTGAATCATATGCTATGGCCTTCACAGTCACCAGATCTCAACCCAATTGAACACCTATGGGAGATTTTGGACCAACGTGTTAGACAGTGCTCTCCACCACCATCATCAAAACACCAAATGAGGGAATATCTTTTGGAAGAATGGTGTTCATCCCTCCAGTAGAGTCCAGAGACTCGTACAATCTGTGCCAAGTGCATTGAAGCTGTCCTGGTGGCTCATGGTGGCTCAACACCTTACTGAGACACTTTATGTTGGGTTTTCCTTTAATTTGTCACCCGTCTGTACATACATAAGGCAATCCACTGAATTTAACCCATTGAAATTGCAATGCTCAGTACCTATCCACCAGAGGGCAGTAAAGAATCCAATTGATTACTTACAGAAGACATAATATTACTACTTCACTCTTCTAACTGGATGTAATCTCCCGTACTACACCAATTTTAGCAGAATCAAAGTACTACCACTGTTTTAAGAATGAACATTGTCTTTGACGGCTCCAAATTATCATTGATAATTTCAGTACCCAGCCCTAGCGTCCAGCTCCAACTAAGCATTTACATTTGCAGGGCTATGAAGCCAGCATTGCAGCATAGTCATATAATAGCTCAGTTTCAAACAAATAATCTGCATGTGAGAACATGTATAGGTTTGTTCTCTTGCATGATCCATATTTTTGTATTATTATTATTATTATTATTATTATTATTATTATTATTATTGCACCCATGTGTATCTTAAATCTTGAAACGAGTGAGTTCCATAGCGCGGTCTCTAAATATATGGTCAATAACCAAGCAAAAATGAATTGTGCGTACGACAGCCAATCAACAGTGAATTTAAATCCTCACTGGTGATATTTACAGAATTTAAATTCACTGCTGATTGGCTATCGTACTATGATTCACTGTTGATTGGCTATCCTATGTACGACTGCCAATCAGCAGTGAATCATGGTACGAAAGCACTGGGATTAACTCGTCAAGGGGGCATCAGAAATGACTAATGTGGCACAACTGTGTTCGTTTGTTGATAACAAAGGAAGGATGATAATCGATAGTACAATTACACACAATGTATTTGCAGCCACACACGGCTGTCTTACCACAATAATACAGGCTACTGCACCGCTATACAAACATGGACAATTCCAATGCAGAAGGTTTCATCCGGCCCGAGATATGTTAGGTAAAAAAACAAAAAAAAAAACATTTGCATTATTACAACTATCTGTAATAAGTAAAGTAAGAGGTTTCTATGATAGTGTAACGATCTCAGGCCTCACTAAGAGGCCTGGGCACAGGAGACCGGGGTTCGATCCCCCATTTCGCCGGGACCCAAGACCCTCAAAAGTGTTACACTGGTGTTAGCAGTGGGATTCAAACCCATGCCTCAAGGCTACTCCCATATCTCCACCCTGACTGGAGTTGGGTTGCTTCACGTGTTGGGGTATGCTCACACTCGCAGTCTCCCCTGGAGGTATGGGTTCGAATCCCACTCCTGACACCAGTGTAACACTTTTGAGGGGTCCCAGCAAGATGGGGGATCAAACCCCGGTCTCCTGTGCTGCAATGCAATGATCTTACCGCATCCCTAAAAGGCTTAGTGAGGCTCGAGATCGTTACACTATGATACATTAATTAACACTAGAAGCGCCGACATTTCGAACTACCTACAAGCGCCAAAGCCGGTCATTGAAACCATCGTATAAAAAACTTCTCTGGACAGTAGATGGGTGTACCAGGGTCCCACTGTTTTCTGCCATTTCTGAGCTGATGGCACTGCTGGACATCTTCCAATTGCAAAGGGAAGTAAGCATGATGTGTCTTTCATCTGCTGCAGTAAGTTTCCTTGGCCGACCACTGCGTCTACGGTCCTCAACATTGCCCGTTTTCATACACCTGACTATATGCCTACAAAATCCCTGACTTTGTGCAAGTGTACCTAGAAGAATTGATGCTGTTTTGAAGGCAAAGGGTGGTCACACCAAATATGATACATATAATCTACTAACATGTCTATTTTTGAAAGCATTCTTACTGTACAGCATTTTTTCACACTTGCCTAAAACTTTTGCACAGAACTGTATTTCAACATGTATTTCTTTTTTCAACATTATTTATTTCAACATGTATGTATGTATCTAATTAAAATCACTATATGCTTCCATATTTCAGTGGCTGGTACAGGACAGGTTTGGGTCTTTTATGACACTTTTTGCTCCCATGTGACATGTTTTGCTCCTGAATGATATTTCTGAACATGAACATATACTTTACCTTATTCTTAAAGATGTTTACCATATCTGTACCATGTTTGTACCACGATTTTACACTTTATCAAATATTTTTTACTATGATTTAACAAATGTTCGCCACAATTTTACCTGTCTACACTTTACAATATATATTCCTGTTTTTCCATGGTACACTAGACTTTACAATTTGAACAGTTTTTTAACATGGTAATAATATTTTACCACGTGTTTACCATGCTACACCACCCTACACCTCACAGTACTTTTACAACAGTATACTGCACTACAATGTTCTCTTGAAGGGGACAAAATTGCCACAGTCTCTCTCTCTCTCTCTCTCTCTCTCTCTCTCTCTCTCTCTCTCTCTCTCTCTCTCTCTCTCTCTCTCTCTCTCTCTCTCTCTCTCTCTCTCTCATACAGACAGGGCGGGTACTTACCTCAGTGTCTGACAGAGAAATTCACTTCTTAGGAAATCTGAAACACGGCCGGGCGGATAGCGCTGGGTGCACAGGTGAGTCCATTTTATATACATCATTTATATTTATCAGTAGCATTATTTTGTATCCATTGTTTTTAGGCATTTCACACTCGTTTTACATTCGTCCTTCCCGTGTGCGGTGCTCGTTTGCACTGAAGGAAATTGACAGGTAAACAGAGAAGGAAATGATTGAACGTTTTAATATGTTTACTGGACTCCAATATATCGCAGCTATTACTAATATCTAATAGTAGTACTAATAAACTAATAGTATTCGTTTGTAACATTACTTTATACAAGGATTACGTACTTGTTATCTTTCTTCTTCCTCTGATATCTGATGGCTCACTTCACATGTAGTAACTCGCACAGCAGGCAAGAAAACTTGATAACTACCTGGAGGAGTTTGGGGATCTGTTTTCCTTTAGGCAAATGTATAATCATAACGTGCAGAAAAAGGGAAATCTAACATTTCACTCATTACAAAATCAGCAATATATGTACATATACAGCTCTGGAAAAAATTATTATAGAATAAAACAAACATGTTCATTTTACCCAAACACATACCTATACATAGTAAAACCAGAGAAACTGATCATTTTGCAGTGGTCTCTTAATTTTTTCCTGAGCTGTATATCTTTATAGGTAAAGATCATACTTGAATTACTAAGTTTGTACATTGTTTGGGAATTGCAAGACAAAGATGCATTCCTTTCATTACCATCTCCCTTATCTTAAGTAGGTGTGATTTTTTTTTTAATGCGAATGTTGAATTGCCAGAATCAATTCATTGTATAGGTTAATTAGGTATGAGGTTGGTGTATGGTGTTCCTCACAAATCCCAGAGACTATTTTGAAAATTGCTTTACTTGAACTATCACTTGCCATGGAAGAAAAACAAAAAGGTGAGTTTGTGTTGTGCTGGGGAGGGCGTGGGCCTATGATTTTTGTTTCCCTCCAGGCCTAGATTTTCTGTTGACAGCAGTGCACTTCATGCAGGCTCTGCAGGAACAGAAAGGGTGGAGAACTAGGTGCAAGCATTGTGAGACACACTAGGTGAACTGTAGTTTTGGGGGCATCTCTTGCTTTTCTGCAACCTTCACAATTGAGTGAGGTTTCATCTAACCTCAACCAGGGGCAGTAATTGCTTACAGGTGTAATAGCATACCCGTCATCCGATCAGAAAGATAGTGTATTCTCAGCATTGTACATGAAGCTAATCATTCACTAAATCTTTCCTTGTGTATTAGAGGTGATCTCCAGTAAAGTTTAGTCATGCCCAATTATTATAATTCTATTATTATTATTTATTTATTGGCAGACACCCTTATCCAGTTTACACAAGTGTAACAAAAGTGCAATAATACTATTTACATTTGTTTGTGGCACAGATAAATATATAAATATTTTAATGAAATATGAAAGTTTTAAGTTATAATCTTCACTACCCTCAAAACCTTCAGTTAAGGGAACTTGTACCAAAGCTTACTGCCTTGTTGTTCATATTTGCAAACTTTGAACACAGACACAAGGTTTTACACGGCTATTATATTTCATTTTGGAAATATGACACTTTGTTTCATTTTCTTTGTTGAGATAGAACATGGTAAGCTAATTTAAGCACAGGAGCGCAACATTTTGAAAATCATGCTGTAAAAAAAATGTTTTGCTTTGATATAGTGCCCTAACATGTAGATGCAGAAAAAAGTAGAAATCGTTCCAAGGCAGTGTTACGTAAAACAGAATCTCGTTTATAGCCCACAGCCCAAACACACAAAA